>NW_010968415.1:82749-86247 GCF_000463585.1 Tarenaya hassleriana | reverse complement strand
TGGAAGGAATCAGTACCAGAATCCTTCTAATCTCTACAACCCGAACGCACCTAGGAACCATCCTGGTTTCTCCTACGGAAACCCGAGCGGAGCATTGAATGTGCAGCAGCAGGGCGTCCCCAGAATCCCTCAGAATCCCCCGGGCTTCACTCAGTCACGTTTTCAGGGGCAAAATCAGGGGTATGCGCAGGAAAATCAGGGATACGGACAACAGAATCAGGGTTACCGAGCGCCTCAACCTGCGAAGAATGATGAAGCAGACATCAAGACGATGATTGCCCAACTGATGGCCGATCAGAAGACATCATTTACGGAGCTGAAAACTGAGGTACAGAGCATAAGGGCAAGGCAAGACACTTTTGAGAGGAGATTAGATGGGGTTGAGGCTCATCTGAAGCATGTGGCTCTAGACAGCAGGGCACATTTCCTGGAAAGCCCGAACCGAATCCACGGGAACACGTCAATTCCATTCAGCTTATAAGTTGAGAGAGTCTGCCTGAGACGGTCCCTATTACTACCACCGAAAAAGGGACGACGTCCAGATACACTGCTGAAGAGAAAGGGAAAACCATAGCTCACGAGACACCTAAAGTGTATGTAGAGGAAGCCCAACAGCCATATGTAGCTCCTCCACCTTATGTACCACCCGTCCCGTTCCCTTCGCGATTGAAGAAGCATACTGAGGATACACAGTTGTCTAGATTTGTTGATATGCTTCGGAAGTTAGAGGTTAAGATGCCTTTCTATGAGACTATACTCCAGATCCCTTCATATGCGAAATTTTTTAGAGATATTTTGACTAAGAAGAGGGTGATTGGGAAGGAGACAATATCCTTGAGCACAGAGGTGAGCGCTGCGATTCTACAGCATGAGTTGCCACGGAAGAGATCAGATCCTGGTAGTTTTTCGATTCCCTGCAAAATCGGAAACATTGCGATAGACCGTGCATTGTGCGACCTTGGTGCTAGCGTCAGTTTACTACCGTTGTCCATTTACAAGAAGCTTAATATTGGTAAGCTTAAGCCGACACGGATGGCGCTACAGCTAGCGGATCGATCTGTTAAATATCCCGCAGGTATTCTCGAGGACGTTCCTTAGAAAGTCGGAGATTATTATGTCCCCGTTGATTTTGTTGTTTTAGACATGGATGAAGACTCGAAGATACCGATTATTCTGGGCAAACCGTTTCTGAACACGGCTGATGCGGTTGTACACGTCCGAGCTGGTCGTCTTACCGTGAAGATAGGTGACGAGACTGTTGAGTTCACCTTAGATCACAATATGAAGCAGCCATCCACTACCGATTCAGCGTGTTATGTTGATGTACACGAGACCTTGACGCAGGAGGTCTTCGATCAGTTCCGAGACATTGATCCACTTGAAATATCCCTCCTGGCATCAGATGCGAGTATATACAGCAATTGGGAAGATATTCGGGAGCTCACAGAGGCGTTAGACGATGAAACCGAGGAGAAATTCGAGCTTCTGTATTCTGACTCGACCGAGTCAAAGCTTGACTCGGACCGAGTCAAGCGGACCGATTCCACCTGGAAACGGACCGGATCCAAACACGGTCTTGCGAAGACAAACTGGAAACGGACCGATTCCACCTGGAATCGGACCGGATCCAGTCTCTGAGCAAATCGGACGTTTTTCACATCGACACGCCCGATTCTTCTACGAACGTCTCCGAACCCTCCACGACGACTATTAAAGACGTTCCAGAGCCCAGAAAGCCACCATTTAGCACGGGGACGCTGAATAAAGCAGATTGGAGTCTAAAGAATGCCCCGAAGGTGAAATTGAAGCCCCTACCTCAAAGGCTTAGGACAAAGAAACACACATACACGGATAGGAACACAGGACCATCATTGGAGAGAGGTACATATCCCACTCATAATCCTATATCCGTGTTTGAACCTTCTATTACAGGTTCTCGAGTAGGGGTAATGAGCAAGAGAGGATCGAAACGAGCAAAATCATCTCTGATTGAATCCGTTAAATTATTGTTCATATTGAAATGAATCAAAATTGATCGTCCACATGAATCACCTCCTTCACAAGTTTGGAAACCCAAGGAGGATAGACGGCTCAAGCATCCACGAGGTACAAAAGATGCACTTAATGCTCAACATCCATGGTGGCGAAAGATCGATTATCTTCGCCTCTCAGACCCTCCCATCATTTGAGCAAGATAGGTCGAGCTAATGACGTTAAACAAGCGCTTCTCGGAAGGCAACCCGAGCATTAGATAACTTTTCTTTTTCTTTTTCTTTGTAGCGTAGGTAGTAGAGACCATGATTGTATTTTGGATCTTTCGGAGTGCATTGCTATTATGCTTTTGTTCGGATAACGTTTGTTGTTCTATGAGCGTTTACACCGGTACACGAGAGATGAGCATCGACTTCCGAGAGACAACGTTGGATAGGTTCCAGTTTACAGAGTTTGTGAGAGCTCTGGCGTTTGACGTGAGTTAACTTCATTGCGAGCGAACGAATTTCGCAGAGCTAAGCCTTCTCTACCCTTTTACTGGTTCTTTTCATACGTTATTGTTGATTCCATTCTTCCGGGCGAGAGTCTACACCGTGGACGGTGTATGGTTCAAGTCTGGGGGGAGGGGGTGGATAGATCCTTCATCCATTCAGACCTATCTACTTAGGATTGCATTTAGTTTAGGTGCATTTTGTCATGGCATATAGACTTAGGAAAAATTTTCACTTTTGCATATCACTTTGCATTAGTTGCATTCACGTTTTCTTTTCCTTTTTTCCATATAGATGATTTTTGTTAGGTTTGCATGATTGCATATGACATATAGATATAGGTTCTTATAGGTTCACGTGCATACCTCGGACACCTGTTTTGAACATCATTTGGAGGATTTTTGGGATGATAGAGTAGGAATATCTTGATGATCTAGTGACCTTGTAGAACGTGGTTGAACCGTGTCGAATTGATAGTTCTCCAGACTTTCTACTAAGTTTGTGGGATGGGGTTGTTATTTGGAACCTACGGAGTTGAAACGACTGTATCCAGGTTATATGTTTCGTTTAGAACTTTTTCCGAGTCTTGCAGGTCGATGAAATCTAGTTCAACGAATATCTTGGGAAAATAAAGCGTCTCGATACTCCGCTGTCAGAATCTCGTCAACGAAAATCGTTCGAGGACATGAGTGCATCGTTCGATTGTTCGGGTCTAAGTTGTGGGTCGGACATCGCATTGAGAAAGAAAAAAAAAGAGAAGAAAAAAAAGAGGAAAAAAAAGAGAGAGCGAAAAGCGATGTCCTTTAACTTCAACGTCCTAGAAACCCGAGATGCCAGCGTTTGATAGAAAAATTCTACAAAAAGGTAAAAATCCAGGTATGAAGAAGAACTAAGATCGAAGATGCTAAGTTGAGACAAGGATTGGTTCGGAAATACGCTTGGTGAGTTGTAGAGATTCCAACGGGTTCTAGGTGGCAATAAAAATCCCATGGCTAGGTAGATTAGTCTTTGGTAG
>NW_010968415.1:46208-82690 GCF_000463585.1 Tarenaya hassleriana | reverse complement strand
TCATTCTCCGTTTTGCAGATTTTATTCCTTCGTTCTTTACTCGAGGACGAGCAAAGGTTTAAGTCTGGGGGGATTTGATAACTCCTAATTCTCTCTATAATTCCAGGACGTTTCTATAAGATTTAGACGAGGATCATATTCATTTGTAGGCATTATAGGCGTGTTAGGCCATGAAACTCGGTTTGGTTGTGTTTTTATAGGATTACAGGTCTCGGACGCGATTTGGACAAAAACTTAGTTGGTAGGTTAGGGTCTGAGGGTAGAAGTCGTATACCTATAGGTAGTATAGACTTCACGGGGATCCGGGCTAGGTATCTAGCGGGTTTCGGTAGTATGACTCAGGTTAGTCTCGGAGGAAGTCGGGATAGACTTAGAAGACGGGTAGACGTCGGGTATAATCCTCAGGTTAGCTAGCGGGTATAGTCTTGGACTTTACTAGGAGGGTTAGTTAGACGGTCTAGAGAGTCATACAACCGAGGGTAGCGTTCGCCGGTCGGGCGACGCGGGATAGGACTTCGGTTTGAGTCTTATCGGGGTGAACTTTCTAACACGTTTACCAAGTGTTTCAGGTATAGATGAGCTGATCGGTGGCAGGTTAAGGCGATGAGGCCACGAGGAGTCATCGACGGGAGCTTCATCACATTCAGAGCGACATATGACTAATTCCGGGACAGGTAAGTCAGGTAAGTCAGGTAAGTTTGCTTTAAATTCCGACGAAAGTCGAAGGATCGACGAAAGTCGATCGGTGCCGGAATCGGCGAACCACTAGTGTTTATTATTTGTTTTATTCCGTGTGTTTGTTCCTTTCTTCACCAAGGTGGAGATTGTTGGGCCGCACGGCCCATTTTTGGTGAAAAAGAAAGATGGCCCATTAGGCCAAACGATGTGTTTCAAGGACATTAGGGTTAGTACCCAAATGTATTGATTCATTCTACGATGCACGGTGCTTGATGTAAGCGAGAGGAAGAACGGAGAAAGAGAGGGAGAACAGAGACGGAGGAGTTTTCGGAGACGGGGAAGCTCGGTTCGACGGCGACCGCCAAAGGCGAGTCGAGGTAAGGGTCGGTAAGGGTCTCGTGTATCTTCCCCGTGGTTTTCTCATACGGTTTTGGCTCGACGAGTCTCCGGTTTTGTGGAGGACCGTCCGTTCTTGTTCTTCGGTTGTTTGCGTTCGATCTCTAGTGGATTCGCCGGCACCGTTCCGGCCGAGACGGAGGCCTGAGGAAACTCGGTAACCGAACTCGTTAAAACTCCGGTTGTCGTTTCTTCTTCTTGCACGTACGAGCGTCGGAGTGGCCGTGAAAATCCGATATCCACTTCACATATATAAATAACTTGTATTCTAAAGAGGTAGAATGCAAATAAATAAATCGACCAAAAAAAAGTAAATAAAAAAAAAGAACCTTCTGTTAACGAATCCAATGAATCGTGACATCTTTTAACCATTTAGGACTAAACTAAGGTATTTTCTTGGTGTTAATGCAATTTGATGTCTTGTCTTGATTAAGAACACCCGGTTATAAAAAAAAAATTAATATTTAATTTCTAAATAATGTATCCAAATTTTTTGAAATAGAATCTGTAAATCCTATAGGGATTAGAGTTAGGAATCCCAAATGATGTTCGATTATCCAAATATCCAAAACCGCAATCATTTTATATGGGGTTTTTTTTTCGATTCTCAGATGCGAAGTTAAACATAACGAGATGAATACGAAATTACATACAGCGAATTTGGATTTTGCCCTCAGGCAAAAATAAGAGATTAAAATGAAGGGAAAGTCACATATTAATAAATGAATTTGTTAAAAACAAATCTAGATAAATACACAAATATTAAAATTTTCAAAAAATATATGAACTGTTTTGAACTACTGTATTAAACCTAAAATTTTAAATAGTTTCTAAAAACCATCATATTATTGTGGTATTTGGGGGTAATTTAAAATTTTAGAGTTTAATTTTATGACAGCTTTTTAAAATCATTTAAAATTTTATAATTTATGTTTATTTCTTTTTAGAGTTTAATGTAGGAGTTATAAAGAATTCATGTATTTATTTAAAAATTTTAAAATTTTTGTATTTAATTTTTAAAAATTTTACATTAATGCGTAATTTCCCGAGAAACAAAACAGATTTTTCACAATTTAGCCATGGAGAGCTTACGTGGACATATCACGGACCTATAAGCCCATAAGTTTTTACATGTTCTTCTGTGAAACTGAAAGCCCATTAAGCCCAAGTTCTATGACACGTCACGTCTTTTGTCCAAAGTGAGAAAATCAATCTTAAAAGGATTACCAAATATTAATTTGCTTCATTTTTTTTAAAGCTTCTAATTTTCAATCGTCATCGCTCACGTAATCTTTGTTATAATTTACTAAACTATTATAGTTAGTGTCTTAATCACTTATATTATTTTAAAAAATAATGGTTACTCTCGGAACAAACCTTTAACTGTTTTCCTTTCATTTTGGCAATACAAAAACATTACATTTTATATAAAATAATCGTTACTATTGTTTCATGTAATTTTCATATGCATATTTTTTTTTATATTCCGCAAGTCCATATTCTTCTGCAAGTGGAAACTCGAATTCGTATTGAAAAACAACTTTACCCCATCCCTTATCATTTGAAAAATCTAATCTTGGATAACTTTCATGTTCTAGAAAAAGTGAAAACAATGAATTTATGTCAATTTTTGGGCCATTTTATTTTTTTTCTTTGTATTCATTTCTATTCATTTTTTATTAGTAAAATATCTGTTTTAAAAAATATATCCATTTTTATCTTCACAATCAATTAATATAATTTAAAAATTATATATTATTTAGTTTAACCCATTTTATAACGGAAATGACATGTTCACCTACAAATACGACAATGATAAAATACTAACGATCTGGTACAGTTATATAATTCTCCTAATTGACAAAGAATGCATTTAAAAAATACTCTCTCTTTTCTATTTTGACTTCAAATCATATCCTGTCATCCATATGACTAGAAATATAATCTTGGTCACAACGTTAAATTTATAATATTTTTATCAAATAATTAGTGAGATATACAAGGTATGAACATAATAAATGAGTATGATCACCATAAATTTAACGTTATGACAACGTTAAATTTATAATATTTTTATATTTTTTATCATATGAGTTACAGAATCAAAATAACAAAGGGAGAGTATTTTTGATAATGTCCCATTTGTTGGGGACGACAGTTATTGACGACGGCAAAACTCAGGCAATTCGAGCGATTCCAGATAAGTACCTGAAATTAAAAGATTATTTTGTCGAGACCTGTGAAACACAGTTTCCTTAAGTTCGATTTCCGTGCCACCTCTAAAACTTCGAGGCTACTAGAGCAATGTGAACTCCCAAGATACAACGACCGCGTATTTGGAAGAAGCTTTCCAAATACCAAGCAAACTCAGAGAGATATATGAGCAAATATGTGAATGCTCTTTTTTTTCTCTAGAATGCTTGTTTTTGTTTTCTGTGATTTATGAGCTAACCCAAGACCCCTATTTATAGTAGAGGGGAGAATCTCAAAATAAAATCAATTTGATTTTCAAAATTCAAATTTGATTTTATCTTGATATTATCTCAATCTTATCTCAATCATATTTGATAGATTTTCTGCAGATTTGAATCCAATTTGAATTTCAAATTCAATCAAGAATATTCTATCAATATTCTGCAAATTTAAAGTTTCTAGAACTTTCCACGGACCGGGCTTCTCACGTGCTTGGCCCATTTTGATTCTATCAAATAAACCCAAATCCAACAATCCCCCACAAGAATCAAAATACGGCATTGAGTTAGGTGAACCTAAATGCATCTCATGCAACTAATGCATTGTATGCAAATGATGTGCAATGCAAAATTTACTCATAGAGAGTTTACTGTATCCGAAAAGGTAGTTTTACCTTTGAACCTTCCGTAGTGAAATACTATCGAATGTACTTGCTAAACAATAAACGCGATGTCTTGAACTATTCAGCTTTTGTATATACCAAGATAACAGTACTCACGCAACACCCTCTCTCTCTCTCTCGTTAGTCCATTTGTTGCGCCCATTATGGCCCTGTGACAGCACCTGGTAGATTTCATCAAGTGCTCTAGAGAACTAGCCCTTTTGTCATTCTCATAGAAGCGACCCACTTCATACTTGATATAGGAGATTTCTCTTTGAGAGTATCTCAATATACTCTACTCTCGTTGGAGATAAGAGAATCTTTAAGAATATAAACTCAACCTTCCCAATTTGTATCACTCTTATTATAGGAATGTGAAGAGACATCAGTCTCGAGTGATCCCATCGACCCCCCCACAATTCGGTTGTCCCATTGAACCTAACACTAGTGGTTTGTCCGGATAGGTTGGGTTGCCATCATGGTGGTTTGTTATTCTATGGGCTTTAATCTCATTCCCCTCGATAATATTTCTACCTGATCTCTGTTAAGGCCTTTGGTCAGAGGATCAGCCAAATTATCTTTTGATCTCACAAAATCAATAGATATGACACCATCTGTTAGTAATTTTCTAAACAGAGTTGTGTCGTCTGCGGATGTGTCGCGACTTTCCCTTATAAACATGCCTTTTTGCCGTTCCTATTGCAGACTGACTATCGCAATGTATTCAAATTCCATACACCAGTTTAGGCCATATAGGAATATTCTCAAGAAAGTTTCGAAGCCACTCAACTTCTTCACCAACAAGGTCTAAAGCTATGAATTCTGATTCCATAGTGGATCTTGCAATACACGTTTGCTTAGAGGATTTCCACGAAATAGCACCTCCACCAACAACGAATATATATCCACTTGTGGATTTATTCTCATTCGAATCTGAGATCCAGTTCGCATCAGAATATCCTTCTAATACTGCTGGATATCTTGTATAGTGCAGTCCATAATTTTCAGTATACCTTAGATATCTAAGGAGTCTAATTATGGCCTTCCAATGATCACAACTTGGATTGCTCATATATCTACTAAGTCTATTCACGGTATTAGCAATATTCGGCTTTGTGCTATTCATAAGATGCATTAAGCTTCCTATGATTCTGGAATATTCTAATTGTTGAACTCTCTCACCGTGATGTTTTTTCAAATGAGAATTAACATTAATTGGACTTCTGGCCTCATAATTTCCATATTTATCAAATCTCTATAAGATTTGTTTTATATAGTTTGGGATAATGCATAACCGTCTTGTGTCTTGATAATTCTCATACCAAGTATTACATCTGTTATTCCCAAGTCTTTCATGTCAAAGTAATTCGATAACATGGTTTTCGTAGCTTTAATCACCTTATCACTACTACCAGTGATGATCAAATCATCTACGTAAAGACAGATAATCACAAATTATGTCTCGTTACCTTAGACATATATGCACTTGTCAACCTCGTTGACTCGAAATCCATTTGACAGCATTACGCTATCAAACTTCGCATGCCATTGTTTCGGAGCTTGCTTAAGTCCATACAAGGATTTCATAAGTTTACACATTTTTTCCTCTTGTCTGTGCACTCTGCACCCTTCAGGTTGAAGCAAGTATACTTCTTCTTCTAGTTCACCATTTAGAAATGCAGTCTTTACATCCATTTGATGTAATTCTAGATTATGTAAGGCTGCCAAGGCTATAATAAGTCTTATGGATGTTTTTCGAGCGACTGGAGAGTAAACATCGAAGTAATCGACACCCTCAGTTTGCCTATAGCCTTTGACTACAAGTTTCGTCTTGTATTTTTCAATAGAACCATCGGGTTTTATCTTTCTTTTGAAGACCCATTTATAACCCAATGGTTTGCATCCTTGTGTAAGATCCACAAGTTCCCAAGTGTGATTTTGTCGGATTGATTCAATCTCACTCTTCATTGCTTCTTTCCAATAAGGAGCTTCGGGAGATGACATAGCCTCTTGATATGTTTGTGGTTCTTTATCCAACATAAACGTTAGATAATCAGAACCAAAAGAAGTCGGTTTCTTTGCCCTTTTACTTCTTCTAGGCTCTTCATCTTCTTCCTCTAATTGCTTAGAAGATTCATGAATTTTTTGAGATTCCATACCACTTGGATCTAATTCTATCCGAGTCTTATAGGGAAATATATCTTCAAAAAACGAAGCGTCTCTTGATTCAATGATTGTATTCGTATGTATTTCAAAATTATCTGATTTATACACCAAAAATCGGTAAGCACTCGAATTGTGTGCATAACCAATAAACACACAGTCTATTATTTTTGGTCCTAACCTATTTCGTTTAGGAATAGGGATAGGAACCTTAGCCAGACAACCTCATACTCTCAAGTATTTGTAGCTAGGTGATTTACCTTTCCACAACTCGTAGGGTGCCTTTTATGGGACACTCTGTTTAATACAAAGTTAGCAGAAATCACTGCTTCCCCCCACAAGTTCTGAGGAGATCCAGAACTTATTAACATAGCATTCATCATTTTTTTCAGCGTTCTATTTTTGCGTTCAGCAATGTCATTCTTTTCTGGCGTATAAGGGGTTGTAGTTGATGGATGATGTCATGATCTGCGCACAATTGCACAAAAGGCGACTCATAATCACCTCCTCTATCGCTTCTCAAAGCTTTGATTTTCTTTCCAAGTTGATTTTCAACTTCGTTTTTATAGAGATCAAACATCTCTATTGCCTTATCTTTACTTCTCATTAAGTAGAGATAACAATATCGAGTACAATCATCAATAAAAGTAATGAAGTACTTCTTTCTACCTCTGGTTTGTACGTATTTCAAATCGCATACATCTGTATGTATTAATTCCAAAGGTTCAGTACTTCGTTCAATATTTTTAAACGAAGACTTAGCAAATTTCGCTTCAATGCAGACTTCACACTTGTGGTCTTTCTCTAATTTCAATTTTGGCAGTAGATTAAGAAACATTAATCTTTACATAGACTTAAGATTCACATGTCCTAATCTACCATGCCATAATCTTGACTCATTCAAGTAAGCAGAAGAAGTAGAAGCTTTACTAATATCATTTGCGGTTATATTGTTTGTCGCATTGGTGTTACAAATGGTCATTATATTCATCTTGAACATACCATTTGCTAGATAACCTCTACTAAGATACACACCATCTTTTGACACTACAACTCTCTCAGATTCAAAAACTAGCTTAAAGCTTTTCTTTGACATCAAGATCTAGAGAGCAGGTTCTTGCGAATGTCTGGCACATGAAGAACCTCAGTGAGTGTCACATTCTTTCCAGAAGTCATCTTCAAAATGACTGAGCCCTTGCCTTCCACTTTGGATGCAGCAGAGTTTCCCATATAGCAGCTTTCTCCGGTGATAGTGTCATAGGTGGTGAACATCCATTTGTTAGCACAAATGTGGCGGGTTGCTCTAGTGTCAATCCACCATTCTTTCGGATTATCTCTGACCATGTTCACTTCTGACACAACTGCTACGAATTCAGACTCCCCATCTTCTACTTCAGCTATATGAGCTTGGGTCTTATTCCCAATTTTCTTCTAGGCACCTTCCTTGCGATGATAGCAATCCTTCGCCAGATGTCCAGCCTTGCCACAGACGTAGCAATTCCCCTTGAATTTTTTGGAGTTAGACATTCTTATCAATCTTCCGCTTTTTAATCCCTTTGGCCTTAGTCGTCTCAACGACATTTGCCTTGGATCCAAACTGCCCATTCATCTTAAGAATAGGTTGAGACTCCTGCCGAATTCTCACACGACGATGTAAATCCTTCAAAGACATGTCCTTAGGTTTTTGTCTCAGGTCATTCTTGAAACTCGTCCAGGATGGAGGCAATTTTTCAATCAGAGTTGCCACCTGGAACCGTTCATTTACCATGATGTCTTCTCCCGCCAAGTTGTGGAAGATGATTTGCAATTCATCTACTTGTTCCACAACACTCCTTGTATCTACCATACGGTAGTTTAGGAGCTTGGCTACCACCATTCGCTCTTGGCTAGTCTCTTCGACCCGATACTTATGATTAATCGCTTCCCAGAGTTGCTTTGCCGTAACATATTTGGAGAAAACACCATACAACGAATCATCCAAACCGTTCAACACAAAGTTCCAACACATGAAACTGTTATGTTTCCATTGTTGGTAACTAGTTAGAGATTGGTTCCTCTTCAGTGAGGTATCGTGACAACTTAAGTTGTGTTAAGAAAAATAATATCTTTTGTTACCAGCGTTTGAAATTTTGACCCTTAAATTGTTCAGATCTCTTAACCGAGCCAATTGGCACAATAGGAATTGCCTGATTTTCAGAGTTTGCAACAATCGAAGGCATTCCTGGTGGGACAACAACGTTCGCAACGTTTGACACTTGATTATTCATATTTGTGCCAGCTGCATCATGATTAACGGGGTTAGTAACCTCCGCTATATGAGGATTCTCATCGATATCCATAGCAGGAATCTCATTTCCTGGAGCAATATTTGAATCCATGGGATTTCTTGGATTTTCAATGATATGTGGAATAAATCCAATCATTGTTAGCTTTCACAAAGCTTATAAACTAAACCGAGTTTCACTTAACTTATAAATTGGTTTGGCTCGCTTCCAGTGATAGCCGGAGGGTTCACCCCGATTCCCACGTCCTTACTATGAGGAGGGTATATATAAAAGGCTTCCTCTTCAAACCCAGTCCGCTAAGGCAAAGCTTGCTTCCCCAATTTACAGGAAAAGTTACTTTCGATTTTGTTTAACTAAACCTTTTTTTTTTCAAAAAAATAATATTCCAAAATTTTTTTTTATAAAACACTTTTAAATAAAAGATATTAGACTTACTCTTTTGGGCTTTTAAATTAGTCTCCTTAAATTGAGCCAAAAATTTAATTGGGCTTAGACTCATTAATATTTGAAAAAAAAACAACTATTTGTTTTTTTTTCCAAACATTTTTTTAACCTAGTTATTTTTAAATCTAAATTCGTGTGAGGTTTTATACCGAAATTGAAAGAGATTTAGGCATTTACCCGAGAAGTTTACCTCGTGTTAACCATGAATCGAACTTAAGATTGTTGATGACGGTAAAACTCCGACAATTCAAGCGATTCCAGATAAGTACCTGAAATTAAAAGATTATTTTGTCGAGGCCTGTGAAACACAGTTTCCTTAAGTTCGATTTATGTGTCACCTCTAAAGCTTCGAGGCTACTAGAGCACAGTGAACTCCCACGAGCAGCAACCGCGTATTTGGAAAAAGCTTTCCAAATACCAAGCGAACTCAGGGAGAGATATGAGCAAATATGTTAATGCTCTTTTTTCCTCTACAATGCTTGTTTTTGTTTTCTGTGATTTATAAGTTAACCCAATACCCCTATTTATAGTAGAGGGGAGAATCTCAAAATAAAATCAATTTAATTTTCAAAATTCAAATTTGATTTTATCTTGATATTATCTCAATCTTATCTTAATCATGTTTGATAGATTTTCTGGAGATTTGAATCCAATTTGAATTTTAAATTCAATCAATAATATTCTCTCAATATTCTGCAGATTTAAAGTTTGGGCAGTTGGTAAACTGTGACAAATATGTCACATCATTAGAAATCTATACATTTTTTTTCTTTCTTTGCAAACTATACCTTTTCATAATTTTATGATAAAAATACCCTTACTTTATTATATAATTTCAATATTGTCATTTAGCGCCCCGAAAAATGTGCAACATAAAAAGCAGATTTTTTTGGAAACTGTGTTATCCGGTAGAATTGTTTTTTCATCCGGGACAACTGTTTTTCATCCGGAAGAGTATGTTTTTTGTCCGAGAGAGCTGTATTTTGTCCGAGAGAGTCTATTTTTGTCCGGGAGAACTATTTTTCGTCCGGGAGAGCCGTTTTTCATCCGGGAGAGTCTGTTTTTTGTCCGGGAGAGCTGTTTTCATCCGGGAGAGCTGTTTTTTGTCCGGGAGAGTCTCTTTTTTGTCAGGAAGAATGATTTTTTGTCCGGAAGAGTTGTTTTTCGTCCGCGAGAATCTATTTTTTGTATGAGAGAACTGTTTTTTGTCCGAATGAAAAATATTTTTTCGGATAAAAAATAGTTCTCTCGGATGAAAACAAGTTCTTCCGGATGAAAAACAGTTGTCCCGGATGAAAAACAGTTCTCCTGGATAACACAGTTTTCAAAAAAATATGTTTTTCATACTGTACATTTTTCGGAGCGCTAAATGGCAATATTGAAAATAGATAATAAAGTAAGGATATTTTTGTCAAAAATTTATATAAAGGTATAGTTTGCAAATGAAGGAAAAAAAAAAGGAATAGATTTCCAATGACATGACATATTTGGCACAGTGGCGCAAATTTTTTCTTTAAAGTTTCTAGAATTTTTCACGGACCGACCTTCTCAAGACTAAGCCCGTTTTGATTCTATCAAATAAACCCAAATCCAACACCATTTAAATAACACACTCTTATCATTTGGAAGAAAACAAAGACTCGTATTTCTATATAATTCTATAGTGCGTTAACGCTGTTAGTTAACGTCAGTAAGTACGTCATATGTCGAGTTGCAAATTGCATGTTTCTTAATTAATTAATTTATTTATTGTTCATTTATCATTATTATAACATGCAGTGGTCGAGTTTCCATTTGAGACGATGTACGGCCACCATTAAAAAATAATCAATCTAATGATTAAGACAAACCCGGAAATTATTATATAACTCAGATACACACACACATGGGAAGAGTCAAGGCGGTCGGATTGTGCATTATAATATGATTGGTTGTGGCCTTTTTCACACCAAACCCTGAAACTTAGTTATTTATAAATGAGGATAATAATGTTCATATTATTATTATTTTTTATAAATTTGAACTACTAGACTTGTATTTAAATTAAATGACAGAACAAGTGAAAGTGTCAATAACAAGAACTGAACAAAAAGGTGTTCTATGAGAACCCCCAGTTGTCTGATTGGTCTCTAGAGAAGTTTTTCTTCGACCCTTCTCCTCAGGTAAACTATAATCTCAAATTGGTCGGAAATACATACATGTATACATATACATATATATATACACCGGTATCAAGAGGATAGGGATATACACTGTAAGATAGATAGATCTCAGACGTGGGTCGTTTATTCGAGGTTTTTCCCAATTTAGGGGTCTGAGTTTAAGGCCATAAATCTAACGAGAATGACCACTGCGGTTGCGTTTTCAGCGTTTGTAGCCTAGCCTCTATGCAATCTTCTTCGATGCATTTCACATCACAATTGCAGAAAGTTTCTTCATTGAATAAGACAAATGGATGCTGATTCTTCACGATGATGGTTTCTAACAAATGATTCGAAGCCATGTCTTTTAGTGTACATCCACAGATGTCTTCAACGATAGGCGGTGGTGCTAATATGAGCATGAACTTTGATAACAAGACGGTTCTGTCGAAAGACGTTTCCGGCTTGGACAAGCATCTGAATGCTGTCGTGTCTGGTCTGTTGGATAAAGAGAGTAACGAGGAGAACTTATCGTTTTACTCCGCCATGGAAGAGGAAATACAACAAGGAGCTCGTGGTTCCGCCGGTGATTGTCAGAGCTTCGAGCTTTTTAACTTCAACGAAACTGAAACGAGGCTGAAGCTTCGGGAATTGGAAAGGGCACTTCTTGAAGATGAAGAAGAAGAAGATAGCTTTTTCGCCGATGAAATCATGGGGATGGGGGAATGTTCCGTAACAACCTGCACCGAATCTTCTTTCTCGGAAGACTCTTCTTATATCAGCGGCCAGGCGCAAGCATTATTATCACGTGGAAACACAAAGCAAATGCTTATCTATTCTGCCAGAGCTTTGGCCGAGGGGAGGGTAGAGGAAGCTTCCGCTATGATCAACGAGCTCAGGCAAGTGGTCTCGGTTAACGGAGACCCGCTGCAGAGAGCATCGGCTTATATGACAGAAGGCCTTGCTGCTCGTGTGGAAGCTTCCGGAAAATGTCTCTACAAAGCTCTTAGATGCAAAGAGCCACCTTCTTCCGAGAGGCTCGCGGCTATGCAAATACTCTTCGAGGTATGCCCTTGTTTCAAGTTCGGGTTTATGGCTGCAAACGGGACGATCATCAAGGCATTCGAGGGCGAATCACGGGTTCATATCATAGACTTCGACATTAACCAGGGAAGCCAGTACATGACACTGCTTCAAACAGTTGCTGGTTTGTCTGAAGCCGCACGTCCCCATCTGAGGTTAACCGGAGTAGATGATCCCGAGTCGGTCCAACGAATAGTCGGGGGACTTGAGATCATCGGGCTCAGGCTCCAAGAGCTCGCCGATATTCTCGGGGTATCATTTGAATTCAAGGCAGTACCTGCAAAGGCTTCAAGTGTTACACCAACGATGCTGGACCGCAGACCAGGAGAAGCCCTGATCGTGAACTTTGCATTTCAGCTGCATCACTTGCCAGACGAAAGCGTTTCAACCACAAACCAAAGGGACAAGCTTCTCCGTATGGTCAAGGGAATGAACCCAAAGCTCGTAACAATGGCCGAACAGGACGTGAACACTAACACCGCCCCATTCTTCCCGAGGTTCATAGAAGCATACAATTACTATACTGCGGTTTATAAGTCTCTAGACGTGACAATGCCACGGGGGAGTCAGGACAGGATGAATGTGGAGAGGCATTGTCTGGCGAGGGACATAGTCAACATCATTGCCTGTGAAGGGGAAGAGAGGGTAGAGCGGTACGAGGTTGCAGGCAAATGGAGGGCAAGAATGACAATGGCTGGTTTCACTTCTTGCCCAATGAATCCTGGTATGATCGATGTGATCAAGAAAATGATAAAGGAGCAGTACTGTGATAAGTACAAGGTGAAAGAGGAACTGGGTTCGCTTCATTTCGGTTGGGAAGACAAGAGCTTGATCATTGCATCGGCTTGGACATAGATCATTGTTTCATACTGTCATGTGTAACCTCTTGTTAAGGTTCCTGCTTGTGGATCCATGTACTTGTGTGTTGTTAGGGTGTGCTATGATGTATAATAAATAACTGAAATAGATTAAAAAATGGTTAAAACCAATAATTATGCTTATAAAGGAATCTAAAAAAGTACCTGAGCATGGCTATAATGGGTTGTCACATTACAATTGTTTAGAATGTGTTTGCCTATGCTCATTTCTTGATACCTACAAAACAGAGAGCTACTTCAGCTTGTGCTTGAAGTTCTTCTAGAACCTTCATGATCTTCTCCCGGCAAAGCTTGGTTTCCTTCTGTTCTCTCAGCATTTTCCGTACTCTATGATACCCATTGGTGTGGAAGAGGAAGTAAGACAAATGCATAACAGAACAGAAACTAAATCCGTTAAATGAAGATATTAAAATCAAGTTTGTATTCTACCTCTAATGTTTCAGATGCTGGAACCGTTCGAGTAAAAAAGTTAGCAACACTAACTTGTGCACAATAGCTGTGTCTCCATGTCCGGTGCAGACAATAAACATGGCATTTGTGGGTAATGCAGTGTAAAGGGAATGGACTCTAGCGTCCATTCGTTTCAAGATTTCCTTTGTCTCAGACGAAACACTGCTTTTGCGGCTTTTCTTGGGGGTAGATTTGTCGTTACACGTGAGTAACGAGATTAACTCCGCTAATCTTGTGTTTAGTTTCTCTGGATTATCCGCCTTTCTCTGGAAATGGGCATTCAGTTCTGAGAACTGGGTCCAAATGAATTGCGACCTGTTGTTCTTCGTCTACAAGTACATAGGATACATAAGACAAGAGAATAAAGTCAACAAAAAGAATCTCGAGGGGTTTGAAGGTTTTACCTCCTTGACGGCCTTTGAAATTGCTTCTGTCATCAGAAGAAACTGGAATTGAGTTTGATGACTCAGAAGCAAATCGTTTTACAATGTTAATATTGTCAATGATAGAAGTGGTTTTCCCGCTTTCAGACAAAACAGTGAGGAGCCTTTTCCGTACCATTTCTGGTGGCGAACCAAAATCAGGTCCTGTAAGAAGCCCCAAAAGAAAAAAGCCCAATCACTAAACAAAATTTATACCGAAACCTAATGACAAGATGAAGAACAGGAATCACTTGCCATGTCTTATCTTCAAGAGTGCCAAATCCATGGCAGCTCTTGCGTCCTCAATGCTGTCGTGACCATTTCCATACACTTGTATCTCTCTAGAAAGAAACTTTTTTGCTAAAACCCGGAGCTTAGTTTTGAAGGACCCACCGCGGGGATGCTTGTATAGTACCGCAGTGTCAATCACCAAATCATGAGAGATCTTCAGAGAAAACAAGTCATTTTCCAAGGAGTGTCCAACTAAGATCGTCTCTTTGGAAACCAGCTTCAAAAACTCATTCTGAACATAGCAAGCAACTGCAATTAAAATAGATAGTACGGTCTTCAAGTGAAACCGACTCCGAATGCGGCATCAGGTAAAAGTGATGCAAACATATGGAACCTGAATATCTTTAAGAGTTGTAGTCACTCCCTCCATCATCTCAGCTGTTATTCCGCTAAACCTGCAGAACCAATACCTTGTTCTAAGCTTATGTTCTTTGAGATGTTCCACTAGAAACTTAAAAAGTTCTATCGAACTTGAATTTAATAAACACAAAAGCAGTTTCTAAACCATCAATAGGGAGTCTAACGAAATACCAAGCATGGCTTACGTTGTGTTATAATCAGTAATTTGATGGCTTGACTAGTTTATCTAATAGAACCTGCAAGAGCATGCCAACTCGGTTAAAAGATAAATTCAACAAGGCACCAGCAATGGAGAAATCTCCGAATTAAAAGAAGTCAGGAGTAGCAAACCTGTCCTCTGACATCTGCCAACGTCACCCTTGTCAACTCAAAGCCTTCCTTTGTAATACACTGGACAAAATACAGGTAAATCTCTCAAAATTTTCCAAACAAAATAAATAAAAACAACATATGTGTTTGGAGAACCTAAACATTCTAAAACAATCACATCATGAAAAGCCAGAAACACTTGTTGCCTACCATCTCACAGTCAAGAGCCAAAATCTCATGGGGAGAGGACCCTGATGGCGCAGGAAGAGTAGGGAAAAAATCTGTAGATGAAAAGTTAACCGGTAATTGATTTGACCCTGAAGGTAAAGGCGGAAAGGTCAAACACAACAAAATGGTTGGCACAAAATAGATCAGGAGGAGCCTGTACCTGGTTTATCAAGAATGTATCCATTGTTTTCCATTTCCTTTCGACTTAAAGTATAGTACGTGATAGGAAAAGGTATATCCTTTGTGAGTTCCATAAAGGAAAAAATCTGCATAGCATTGCATGGTTCTACATGTAAACAAGTTATTATTAAGTTCACGAAAGGCGTAAATGTTTCATCTAAAGATGATTTTCCCAATGCAGTGGTTCAAGTTCATAAGCATTTCAACCTGGCTCAGATGCTTGGAGATGTTTTTCTTCTGAACCAGAAATATTTCTCTTCCTTTTAACCTTGCACGTGAGGATAGCATCGATTGTCTTCATCTCATCTAATACACAACTAGAACAATAAAAGATGCTTAGCACCATTTCACAAGCAATAGCGCTAAAAAAAGAGAGATCACCAACCTCAAAGCTAAAAGGGGTCTAGGTCTGCCAAGACATGTTTTGAAACTGGAAAGTAATTTAGACTGTGATAAATACAAAGCCGCGTCCAATCCAGGAAGGTAGAGCAGGACAACCTTTGGAATGAGAGGCTTGTTCTGCAAACCATATCGATAGATACCACATAAAGGTCCAAAAAGTGTTCCTTCTCAACTTCAAATCAAGGAAGCCATAAACGAGAAGAGAACATATAAGGGAACTACAGCTACGACGCCCGATACAAATGGCACAATAACTAATTAACTACATCATGATCGATTATACAATAAAAAAACCCAACAGAATCATCACAAGAAAGCAAAACCTCTGAGATTGAATAATCTTTGTATACCTTGATAAATGCCCATGATGGCATATACCCTTCAGCAAGAACCCAAGTCACAAGTCCCTGAACGTCCTGTTCAACCACAAAATGCCCAATTCCGATATTATATATAAAAAAAAAAAACTTCAAACAAAACGGCCATTACAGGACCCTTCAAGTCATACAAAAGAAAAAAACCTACTTGTAGATTCAACGTCGATTCCGGCTGTTTGAACTCAATCTCCGCTTTAGCCTGCCAAAAAGAAACTACATCAGACACACAACACTCTTCCGCAAAATGCATTAACCAACTGAAGTACACAGATTTCAAAGCCAAACCATCGATCAGACAGAACACAATCTAGGAAAAGAGTATGGTTTGAATTCAAAGAGTTGACGAGTAACGAAACGGAACATAAGCTACAGACATCAAAGTCGCGAATATTACATCAGGTCCTTAGATATCGAATTAACTGTTGCCGGCGATGCTCTTATCACTACCACCGCCGCTTTCTGCGCCGTTTAGGTTATCTTCCTCCGAGGCTATCGCGTCGCGCTTCCGCTTCGAAGATGCCACATCCGATACAGCTGCGGAGGACGAGCTTTCAAGGGAGAATTAAAGCGTCACCGCCGAATCTCCCTCCGGTCTGTTTTTACAGACTTCCAACTCAAATAAAAATATAAGGTAAAATTATTTTCATTCTCTCTGTTTGTACATTATTTTTCCGTTCGAGTTATTCGATTCTAAATAATATCAACCAAATGAGTTACATTCGATTAGATTTGGTTGATATTAGTTTCGATTTCGATTTCGGTTTTTATTAAAAAATATATATTTTTTAATAAATTTTTATTTTAATTTCGGTTTTTATTGAAAAATATATAATTTTTTAATAAATTTTTGCGTTTTTCGAAATTTTAATATTCGATTTGGTTCGAAACTATGATATTCGATTTTTTAAAAACATTACCATTCGAAAATTTTTGAGTTTGGTATTTATTCAGTTTGGTTTATTCGATTGTGTAAAAAAGTGTATAAATCGTTATTATATTATATACGGTTCGATTCAATTTCAATTCTTTCGATTTTTCATTAAGAAAAATATATATTTTCTTAATATATTTTTAGTTTTTTATTTTTAATATTAAGTTCGATCCGTTATAATTCAATTTCAGAACGATACCGAATTTTTTTGGGTTAAATTCGATTTAGTTAATCATAACAGAACTGCAATGCCATCCCAGAATTATATTTATGTCAAAAATGAAGCAAACTTATGAGCCGAATCGGGAAAATAAGAGACTAAATAAAAACGGACTGAACGAGTTAGTTCGTTGAGAGTTCGAGCCCAACGGAGCTAGCTCGATCGGCTCACGAACTAGCCCACGAGTTGGCATAAAAAAAATTAGAATTTTACCTCTTTCGTATTCTCTCTATCACGAGTTGGCTCGTACCTCGAACAATTTGGTATAGTTTAGAGTTTTTCTAACTCGAAAAAATGGATCGAACCAGATGAGGAAAAAATGAGTAAGCTCGAGCCGTTCCTAGCAAATTCGTTTCCGGAAGTGACGATCCATGTGATAATATATAGGGGCAGTTGGCAAAATATACAAAAAAAAAAAAGAAAATTTGCAAAATATCTAAAAAACAACTTTTGTATACTATATTTTTTTTCTAAATACCCAAACTACCCCTCAGATTATTTTTCTGCGATTTTGTGGCAATCTATCTTTTAGAAATCGGTACGTTTTGCTATTTGATCTTATTTTATCTCCAACATTTTCTCTATCTCCTCTATTTCTTACAGTTTATCTAATCTATTCAAATACTCTTTCAATTGATTTCTTTTTTTGTGATATTCTGATCATTTTTTTGTATGCACATAAAGTGTTTGATGAAATGTCTGTAAAAGAAAACTGTAGAAGATGATCTGCCATCTGTGAAAAATGATACACGCTCTGCGGTAAATGACCTACAGCCTACGACAGATGACTTACAGTATGGCAGATGATCTGCGGCCCGCGGCAGGTCATCTTCGGCACCTATGGCTTGCGGTAGGTCACCTACGGCACCTGTCGCACCTGCTAACCTACAAGTGTTTTTTCACGAAAGTCATGGAAGTGTTTTTCTATCCTTATATAAGAAATCAAAATCCATATAAGTGTTTTTTTATATATGTCGAGGAAAACGAAATTCATGCAAATGTTTTTTTTTGTGACAATCTATCTTTTAGAAATCGGTATGTTTTGCTATTTGATCTTATTTTTTCTCCAACATTTTCTTTATCTCCTCTATTTCTTACAGTTTATCTAATCTATTCAAATCTTCCGATTGATTTCTTTTTTTGTGATATTTTGATCATTTTTTTTGTATGCATATAAGGTGTTTGATGAAATGTCTATAAAAGAAAACTGTAGAAGATTACAGCCTACGACAGATGACTTACGGTCTGACAGATGACATACGGCCCGTGGCAAGTGTTGCTTTAGTGCTCTATGATGTACTGTTATGCGAGCTTTATTATGATACATTTGATGTATTGACACGTTCTATGGTTTTATGGATGAGTGTTTGATTCATTACATATTGTGCATGCTTTAATATGTTATGAAATCCATGTATTGTTATGAACAATACTAAACTCTCTAGTCGTATATCATTGTGGGAATAATGATATAATAAGACTAGTATGATGTGTGATTGATGATCATAAAGATGATCATAGGTATTGGATACGATCACAATCATAGGTATTCGTTGGAGAACGGAATACCGGATTGACCCGCATGAGATTGTCATATGGACTAGCGTCATGATTTGAATCTCATATGACGGTTCCATAATTGGATCCTAAGACCTGAGATATCTACGGAATCCAAACATTAGGAGTTGCGTGCTTTGAATACTTCAAACGTCATGTGTAACAGGAGGACTATAAAGGCGTGTATCAGGTACGAAACGAATCATGTGTTGGATTGTAGATAGTCAAGACGGGATTTGTACCTCTCGTAAAAGAGAGAGATATCCCTGGGCCCCTCGTGTGAGCGAGACTGTAGAAATGTGTGGCTGCACTATAGACGAACGTCGCCTATTTCAGACAGTCGGCCTGGGCCCCTCGTGTGAGCGAGACTGTAGAAATGTGTGGCTGCACTATAGACGAACGTCGCCTATTTCAGACAGTCGGACTCAATGAACGAGAAAGCAGTCGAATCAGATAAGGTGGTTTGTCCATGCCTTATGTTCGACATATGATATCGTGATACAAAAAGATCATCAACCGGAATCATCGCTGGTGTTCGTAAGATCACGAACAAACTCTATTCGAGATAGGTAGTCATAGTGTCTTGCTAGAGACTGCCTATGACTTGTATATCGGGAATAGAGATTTCGGGTTATCTTGTTGTATTGAATCAGCCCAGAAGGTCACATACGCAGGGAAGGACGAAACGTGCGAGAAAACGATGAAAAACCAAGACGGAAGGGGCTGGAACGGGCGGACCAAAGGGCCAGACCCGACGGTTCGCCAAGTCCAGACCCAACGGTCAACGTTTAGACGCAGACAGTCCGTTCTAAATGTTGGAACAGACGGTCCACGTACGTAGACGGCAGACCGTCCGTTCTGGCTTGTCTGGAACAGACAGTCCACGTGTGTAGACCGTCCGTTCTGGTTTGCTGGAACGGACGGTCCACGTGTATTTCTGGACCGTCCATTCCGGCTTTCGGGTTTTCAAAAATTAGACCGAATTAGGATTAAATCACCTTATAAGAAGGAGATTAAAACCCTAATCGTGCAAGGGACTTGAGTAGCCGTCTGGTAGAGAACCTTGAGAGTTTTTGGGTGAGATCCAAAGAGTTCTAAAAGTTCCAAGTCTCGATTTTCTCGAAGCGCGAAACCGAATAGCAGATTCGGGTCCCAGCAGACAAGTTTCAACCGTTGGAATCCATCCCGAGGTGTGGATACGTGTAGAGGGCGAGGTATTCTTCCTCCCTTTCGTGATCAGGTGAGTTCTTCAATTGATACAGGCCCCGGATCGATTGAAGTAAGCGTTCTAACGTTTCTAAGATTCATAAGAAGCATGGTTCTAAGGTTCCATAAATTTTTGTTTTACATCCGCTGCGCAAACCCTAGAATCGATCTCTTAGAATAGGATTCGCTCTAGAGATCCCAGGAAAACCAACAGCAAGTCATCTTCAGCACCTACGGCTTGCAGTAGGTCACCTACGGCACCTGTCGCACCTGTGGCCGTGATTCCACTACGACCAGATAACTACGACTGTAATTTCACTACGATCAGATAATTACGACCGTAATTATACTATAAACATAATTCAAATACGACTAGATAATTAACGATAACTATGACCGTTGAACATAATGCAAAGCGACCCGATAATTAACGGTAACTACGACCATGTCCATTTACCTATTCTCTCGATCCTTTTGCTGGTTGGACCAAATATTCTCGTCTATATTTCTCTACGATTATGTGATAATCTGTATTTTAGAAATCAGTGCGTTTTGAGATTTGTCCTTCTGTTTTCTCTAATATTTTCTCTATTTTCTCTATTTCTTACAGTGTATCTCATCTAATCAAATATTCTTCTGTTTGATTTTTTTTTCTGTGGTATTCATATGATCATTTTATTTTCTACACATAAGGTGTTTGATGAAATTCCTGAAACAGAAAACGGCGGCAAGATTCCAATATGTGATTTGCGGCCTACGGCAGGTCACCTACGACATGCGGCAGGTCACCTACGACATGTCACAGGTGACTTGCGACATGTGGCACGTCACTTGCGATATGCAGCCTGATAACCTGCTAACCTACAAGTGTTTTTTCACGAAACTCATGCAAGTATTTTTATATACTTATATAAGAAAACAAAATCCATATAAATGTTTTTTCATGCATGTGGAGGAAAACGAAATTCATGCAAGTGTTTTTTTGTAACAATCTATCTTTTAGAAATCAGAACGTTTTGCTATTTGATCTTATTTTTCTCCAATATTTTCTTTATCTCCTCTATTTCTTACAGTTTATCTAATCTATTCAAATACTCTTCTGGTTGATTTCTTTGTCTGTGATATTCTGATAATTTTTTTTATATGCACATAAGGTGTTTGATGAAATGTCTGTAAAAAAACTGTAGAAGATGACTTGCCGTCTGTAAAAAATTACCTACGCTTTGCGGTAAATGACATACAGCCTACGACAGATGACTTACAGTATGGCAGATGACCTGTGGCCCGCGGCAGGTCATCTTCGACACCTATGGCTTGCGGTAGGTCACATATGGCACATGTCGCACCTGCTAACCTGCAAGTGTTTTTTCACGAAAGTCATGGAAGTATTTTTCTATCCTTATATAAGAAAACAAAATCCATATAATTGTTTTTTCATATATGTGGAGGAAAACGAAATTCATGCAAATGTTTTTTTTGTGATAATCTATCTTTTAGAAATCGGTACGTTTTGCTATTTGATCTTATTTTTTCTCCAACATTTTCTTTATCTTCTCTATTTCTTACAGTTTATCTAATCTATTCAAATACTATTCCGATTGATTTTTTTTTGTGATATTTTGACCATTTTTTTGTATGCACATAAGGTGTTTGATGAAATGTCTGTAAAAGAAAACTGTAGAAGATTACCTGCCATCTGTAAAAAAATGACCTACGCTCTGCGATAAATGACCTACAGCCTACGACAGATGACTTACGGTCTGACAGATGACATACGACCCGTGGAAAGTCATCTTCCGCACCTACGACTTGCGGTAGGTCACCTACGGCACCTGTCGCACCTGTGGCCGTGATTCCACTACGACCAGATAACTACGACTGTAATTTCACTACGATCAGATAATTACGACCGTAATTATACTATAAACATAATTCAAATACGACTAGATAATTAACGATAACTATGACCGTTGAACATAATGCAAAGCGACCCGATAATTAACGGTAACTACGACCATGTCCATTTACCTATTCTCTCGATCCTTTTGCTGGTTGGACCAAATATTCTCGTCTATATTTCTCTACGATTATGTGATAATCTGTATTTTAGAAATCAGTGCGTTTTGAGATTTGTCCTTCTGTTTTCTCTAATATTTTCTCTATTTTCTCTATTTCTTACAGTGTATCTCATCTAATCAAATATTCTTCTGTTTGATTTTTTTTTTCTGTGGTATTCATATGATCATTTTATTTTCTACACACAAGGTGTTTGATGAAATTCCTGAAACAAAAATCGGCGGCAGGATTCCAATATGTGATTTGTGGCCTATGGCAGGTCACCTGCGACATGCGGCAGGTTACCTGTGACATGTCACAAGTGACTTGCGACATGCGCATGTCACCTGTGATATGCAGCCTGATGACCTGCTAACCTACAAGTGTTTTTTCAGAAACCCATGCAAGTATTTTTCTATATTTATATAAGAAAACAAAATCCATATAAGTGTTTTTTCATGCATGTGGAGGAAAACGAAATTCATGCAAGTGTTTTTTTGTAACAATTTATCTTTTAGAAATCAGAACGTTTTGCTATTTGATCTTATTTTTCTCCAATATTTTCTTTATCTCTTCTATTTCTTACAGTTTATCTAATCTATTCAAATATTCTTCTGGTTGATTTCTTTGTCTGTGATATTCTGTTCAATTTTTTGTATGCACATAAGGTGTTTGATGAAATGTCTGTAAAAAAACTGTAGAAGATGGCCTGCCCCATCTGTGAAAAATGACCTACGCTCTGCGGTAAATGACCTACAACCTACGGCAGATGACTACAGTCTAGCAGATGACTTGTGGCCAGCGACAGGTCATCTTCGGCACTTACGGCTTGCGGTAGGTCACCTACGGCATCTGTCGCACCTGCTAACCTACAAGTGTTTTTTCACGAAATCCATACAAGTGTTTTTTTATACTTATATAAGAAAACAAAATTCATATAAGTGTTTTTTCATGTATGTGGAGAAAAACGAAATTAATGCAAGTGTTTTTTTAAGGAGTAATCACCAAAAAAACCCTGTACTTTTCACAGGTCAACGAAAAAACCCTCTACTTTTTTTATTACCAATTAAATCCTATATTTTGTGTGATTAATCCATAAAACCCCGTACTTTTTAAACATTTACTGAAAATCCCCTGCGAATACCAACTCAAACAAAAATGATGATGTGGCAATGACATGACATGAACACATCATCACATCATCATTTCAAACAAAATTTAAATTAAATTAACATATATACATACAAATTCATATATACATATATATATTAAATATAAAATTACTTATAACTAATTAAAAAAATATGTGTGTTAGTTATAATTATTTTTATTTTAATATGTATATTAGTTGTGTATATATATATATATATATGTTGTACGTATGACTAATATATATATATATATTATTTTAATATATATTATATGTGTGTATGTTACTTATAATTATTTTATTTTAATATGTATATTATGTATATATATAAAATTAATTATAATTATTTTTATTTTAATATATATATACATTAGTTATAATATACATATATATTGTAGTTATGTGTATATATATTTTATTAATTATAAATAATTTTATTTTTAATATATATATGTATGTAGAAATTTGTATGTATATATATTAATTTAAATAAATAATTTAATTTAAATTTTATTTGAAATGATGATGTGATATAATTATGATGATGTGTTCATGCCATATCAATGCCACATCATCATTTTTGCTTGAATTGACATTCGCAGGGATTTTCGGTGAATGTTTAAAAAGTATGGGGTTTTATAGATTAATCACACCAAGTACAGGGTTTAATTGATAATAAAAAATATAGGGTTTTTTCGTTGATCTAGAAAAAGTATCGGGTTTTTTTTGGCGATTACCCCTTTTCTTATTAATGGAGGAAATCTACAGGTTATAATAATATAGAAGGGTATGACGGTAGAATACAAAGATTACAATAGTAGAAATATAAAATGTAAAGATGTTTTTTTGGTACATTTATGTAAATTTTCTCTAATATGTATAATCAAAAGGATACTGTATATAAAAAATATAAAATATAAAATAAAAAATCTAAAAATAATAAATAAAAAATCGTAAAATTAGCTCTGCATGTAGATTAATTTATTAAAAATTAAAAACTACTTTTTTATATATTTTAGAGATTTTTTTTATAAATTTTAGAGATTTATTATTATATTGTTATTTTTATTAAAAAATAATTATATAAATTATTTTAAAAATAAAAATATTCATTGTCTTAAAAATAATTTTACACTATATCTATATCTATATTAAACAATATTTTTTTATCATTTTTATATTAACTCATATCTTTTTTTAAAAAAAATTATAATTTAAATTATGTAATTTAAATTTTATTTTTCAAAATATATATCATAGTCATTTTTATTATTATTACTGATATTAATAAATATAATTTTTATTTTAATATTAAAACTTTTTTAATAATTTTAAATATAAAATTAAAAACTAAAATATTATTCTATCAAAGTTTCTAGAAACTATAAAAGACAAAAGGTAAAAACCCAAAACCAAAATAAAACGGTGCGTTTTCACACCTTCGTCTTCTCCCAGACGCCTTCAGATACATTTTCATCGCTGCAGCGTCGAAGGGAAAATCCCAAATTCTGCAGAAGCTTCGAGAGAGAGAGAGCGAGAGAGATGTCGAAGACGTTGGGGCAGCCGATTGGGCAGAAGAGGCTTACGAACGTGGCGGTGGTGCGGCTGAAGAAGCGAGGGAACCGCTTCGAGATCGCGTGCTATAAGAACAAGGTCCTTTCATGGCGGTCCGGCGTGTAAGCTTTCGAGTCCCGCTTCAATTTTTTATAAATCCAATTATTTTCTGAATCCGATGATTGGGTTGCCATCGCGTTCGTTATGCTTTGTGTATGTGTTGCCGCTACTGGTGTTAATCGGTTCATGAGTGTTTCTTCCGGATTTGGGGATATGCCACTGATGCCTGAGATGTAGAGTGAGTTGATAGGAAGGCTCGTATGTAGTACTATGTAGCATGTCTAGAAAGAACATGGGTTTTGCTACATTCATGGGGAGTGACGATTAGCGCCTGAAATAGAGAAAGATTCTGCCTGCAAGATCTCTCTCTCTCTCTGGTTTGGTTTCTTGTAGTTATTCATGAAGAAACTCGCGGTGTCACCCTAGAAGCCTCTCCACATGTTTGAACTTTTGGGTAAGGATGAGACAGTGAGATACGAGAACGATGTTCAATCTTGCAGGGAGAAGGACCTGGACGAAGTGTTGCAATCGCAAACAGTCTATACAAATGTTTCGAAAGGAGTTCTTGCCAAGACGAAGGATTTGATTGCAGCCTTTGCGACTGATGATCAGACTAAAGTATGCTTGGAGGTGAGTCGTCATGGTTTGTTTTCGTCGTATCGGTGTATCTTCGAGTTCTGGCTTCTCTAAACGTTTTAAGGATCTTTTACTAATACCCGAACTGTAGATTTTGGAGAAAGGAGAGCTTCAAGTCGCTGGGAAAGAGAGGGAATCCCAGCTCTCAAGCCAGTTTCGGGATATCGCAACTATTGTTATGCAGAAAACCATCAACCCTGAAACTCAACGGCCCTACACCATCAGCATGATTGAACGCCTGATGCACGAAATTCATTTTGCCGTCGATCCTCATAGCAGTTCCAAGAAACAGGTGGGAGAATTAGACAACTTTACTACCCAGTGACTTCATCTTCATATTTCAATATCTTTTCTCTGATAAGTAGTTGAGTTATGCAGGCACTTGAAGTTATACGCAAGCTGCAACAGCATTTCCCGATAAAACGTTCTCCGATGAGATTGAAGCTAACTGTTCCTGTACAGAACTGCTCCTCGCTCCTGGAGAAACTTAACGGATGGAATGCTTGTATTGTCTCCAAAGACAAATCGGAAACCCAGTTGTCCACTGTAAGCATATCTACCTCTACCATCTTTGTCGAAGTAAAACTTTCTCTTCATGTTTCGTGGAATGTTATAGATCTGGGTCCGAATTCAATGTTTCATATGCTCTTTCATTCTTGTTCCATTAATCCCCTCTAATTGTGATGGCATGAACTGTGCAGGTAAGCGAGATGGATCCGGGTCTTTTCCGCGAGTGTGATTCTCTCGTGAGAAATTTGCAGGGCAGACTCGAAATACTCGCGGAATCAGTGCATGCAGAGGGAGATGCCTGTATGGATCAGTATCATGAACACGACGATATGCCATTGCAAACCATGAAGACGTCCTCCTCCACCGAATCATCTCAGTCTCAATCCGCCACCGAGTACAAGGGATCTATCGATCCCGTTCTTCAACTGAGCGAGAAATTGCAGAAGCAAAACATCTCGACGGGTAGTTGTGGAAGAAACCCGGAGGGAGAAGGGAAGCAGACAAAGTGCAACACTTGCAATGCTTTGGTCGGAGATTCCAAACAATACAGGGAGCACTGTAAGAGCGAATGGCACAAACACAACCTGAAGCGGAAAACACGCAAACTCCCTCCCCTTGCAGCCGAAGAGTGTCTGGCCGAGATGGACATGGATGATTCCAAATCAGATTTGAAGGATTACTCCTTCTGAATCAGCTTCTTCCCCGAGTGAAAAATGTCAATGGTGAATCACTTTCTGCTGAGTTCAGACATTATGGGACTTGTTTGTAATGCATAGAACGTGCGAAATACAACGCGAGATTTGCAGAATTCTGCCCTCAAAAGACACCCATTTCATCAACATATTAGCAAAGCAGTTGTACATAAATAAAAGACGAAAGAAAACAAAGATGGAAACACTCTCTATGCTAACGTCGTGGTCTATTTTCATGGGGATAGTACAAAAAGGGTGGATACACTAGAGACGCCATAAAGCCATTACTATATATATATATATATGTATTATCGTCGTCTTCATCAACGCGAGGTCAAGGTTGTATCTTTACCAATGGTTAATCCCACCTGATTTCTAGTGTATCACCACTCTCCTCAGTTCCATTATCGGCTTTGTTTCCATGTCATCCGCTCCAATCAAACTGAAAATTGTTGAAACCATTAACGGTTCCTAGGAGGTGGTTCCCCATTTCTTGTTGCTGGTGACCCATGTTTTGATCTCTTCCCATCATCCCCATCCTCGCGTTCATGACTGTGTTGCCATTATTACTGTTTGCCATCGCTGCTCTGATCCCGATCCCGTTCCCGTTCCCGTTCCCCCCACCAACCCCCATTGTGCCAAAACCCACTCCACCTCCAATGCTATTCACCGGTCCATTCATCACCAAGCCGTTTCCCCCTCCGAGGACTCCAGGGTTATTCACGGGAGATACCCCATTAGCAGCCTTCCCGTCATATACATAAGATCCAGAACCAACCATGCCTCCTGTACTATGAATTTGGTTATTCATCATTATTTCATGCAGGATCTTCTGAACAGAGCTCTGAGAGTTATTTGCTTCAGCCTCACTCGGGGAAGGACCCGGCTGCTGCTGTATAGCAGGAGAGCTTCCAACACTCCTGTGATTAACGGACGGTAACCCATTTTGAGATGGTTGAGGAAGATTACTGTTGTTATTAGACGAGGAAGTCGGAGACTGAAACGACGGCAGGCTGTGTTGAATGGTACTGGAGGAACTTGGAGATGGCATCTGAAGAGAATTTCCACCATAGGGACTGTTTGGATTGTTGGCAGAGTTCTGCTGCCTTGAGTTCATCGAATTCTGGTGTATAAGCCCTGCAATGCTGCTTGTCGATGTAGAAACAGAAGCAGAGGCTGCATTGAAGGAATTATTTACACTTGTCACGCCATTGTTGGGATTAACCTGCATTGCTCCACCTTGGCCTGAACTCTGGTTACTGTTAGCATTCTGCGCAACTGCTTGTTGTTGCGGCTGTGGCTGTGGCTGCCTTAGCTGGTCACTGGGTGTCTGAGACGGTCCCGGAAGTGCAGATGAGGAGCTTGTTCTCCGAGGAAACTTGGCTAAACTCTCTGCGAAAAGAACATGAGACATTGACTGAAAGGGAACGAAATCACCAGCCAAGATAATACAGGAATCATAAAATGATTTTCATTTTATAATATGAACTCAAACTGTATTATAAACGCGGTAAAATGATTTTACGGCTTGCAAAAAAACCCAACACAATACTCATGATGCGTAAGATGTGTGTTGAAGATGAGTTGACCCTCTTCAATTGACAGGGACAACAGAGGCTTACCTATAGGTCCTGTTTCTGTTTCTCTGCTATAGTCTATCAAGTCCTTCATACTATTTACCACCTCTGATATCTACAAGATTCCAAAAGATCAACACATCGGCCAAAAAAAGGAAGAGTTTAACTTCGGAATCCACATAAAAAATATGCAACACAAATACGGCCACATACCTTCAAATGATAAAAATATGGAACAACATAAATATCATATTATAAAACATCGCAGCAAGGACAAGGTGTTTCAAAGGATGGTTTAATCATTTCAATTCGTTGTTTTCCAAGGTTGAATCTTTTGAAAGCATATGAAATTGTGTGAAAGGGGCATTTGAGATATATCAGGGCATCGTTATATACCTGAAGACATCGGACGTATCTCTTTGTGTACCCCAAATCATTCACCAATGGAACTTCAATTGCTTTTGCCAATTGCCTTGCAGATGCTACAAACCTGTGTTACAGTAGCAATACCTCAGATGTTACTTTGACACAATGACTCCAGTGGCAATCAAACAGCAAAAGAGACGAATCATTACATGTTGCAGTTGCTTTGTAGCTCTGGAAGAGTATCTGAAGATGCATTTTGAGTGGCTTGTTGATATTTCTGAGCTGCAGAACCCAGTTGACTAACCTGCAAATGTGAATCGCAAAAAGAGGTTGATACAAAAGTATTGTCACAAATATAGAGGCTGTATTTACATATACACACTCCTACCCAAATCTCCAGAAACCACTTAACAAAGGATGGATAAAAGACTATGTCCCTATCATCAATAGTCAATACACTCAAAATTGATTATATGCTTGCGGAAAGCTAAATCATTTCGGAATTATGCGAGCAGAGTCCTGTAATATATCACGTTTTGGAATTGTAAGCTCGTTCAAAGACAAAACCATTAAAAAGATGTTTGCAAATTCTACACATCCCGGCTAGGGAGAATATGAAAAAAGGCTTACATGATGAATTAATATTTCATAAAGTTACCTGTGGTGTCAAAAGTCTTCGCGGGATAAGCTCTTCATGACGTCGAGCGCAAAATTCCCACAAGCATATCTAAAAATGAACAAACAAAATAAGAGGCAAGGATAGAAAATTAATGCCCATAAGAGTTTTTTTCTTTTCTTTTTGAAGAACCTTAAGATCTGGAGAGAAAACTATCCGAAGTTGGCCGTCACGAACAACACGAAGATGCTCAAAGACACTCTCTTGCGTTGCTTTAGCGTACTCCAATACAATTTGACCAGACGAATTTTGTGATTCCCTCGGCATATCAACATATAAAAGTTCCTCCAATGTGCCACTCTCATATTTTATTTCAAACAGCCGGGGGAGGACTTCCACAGTGGCCTCTAAAAAAATGAATGAAGTAAAGCAGCCAAAGAGTTTTCGGTAAGCTGAGAGAACGAGCCATGTAAACTTCATGAAAATGAAAAATGTAAAAAGAGAGAGCAAAAGTCATCTGGAAACATACCAAAACCACGCCCAGGTTTCCGATTACATATCTCACAATGCCACCCGTCCTGCAATGAAATAAGTAAAGACAATGCCTCAGTTACCATAACTAGAGGGAAAAAACAAGCTCTTCTACAATCATACAAGACTGAAGTAAATTCCCTTGAGTAGCAAACCTGAGAAAAAACTCCAGTTGTTTGCCGGCCACTACCATACATAGAAACACACCATCTCTTTTTGGCATTGGGAGCAAAGTACTCAGCTACAAATTTTCTCCAGAACTCGATATTATTGTCCTGCATATAACAGAAGACAAGATGTCAATTTTGTAAAAACAAAAACTGGGATGAATAAGGTTTCTAATGCTAAGAAGCTTACTTCAGGCCTATGTTGTTGCCGATACATGTATTGAGTAAGACGTTGGGCACCCATACCAGGCTCGTAGACAGGTTTCACAAGTGGCCTCAAAGGCAAACTCTGCTGTTGAAACTGCTGCGGTAATTGAGGTCGTTGTTGAGGCATTGCTTTCAAGAGTTGCTGCTGTTGTTGTTGAAGTTGCATAAGCCTCTGCTGATGAAACAGATTCATTTGAGCCCGAGGAGATTGGCCCGACAATTGAAGAAACTGCTGTTGTTGCTGTTGCTGTTGCTGCCGGTGCTGCTGCTGCTGGAGAAACAGTGACTGCTCTGTATGTTGTGGTTCCAATTTCACTTGGGCCAAACTCCTCATAGCCTGAAGTTGCTGTTGTTCCAACTTAACCGGTCCGAGATTTCTCAACAGCTGCTGTTGTTGCTGTTGCAGTTGCCCGTGCTGGTCTGCAGATACCTGGCCAGGCTCCAGCTTAACGGGTCCAACGCCAGCTAATCCTCCTCCACGTATTGCGGGAAACTGCTGCTGTTGTATAGACTGTTGACCATGTTGGAAATTCTGAGGCTCCATTTGCTGATTCTGTTGCTGATCTGACAAAAACTGGTTGGATGAAGGGTCTGAGAATTGATGACCCTGAGCTTGAACTGATGAGCCAGTGGTCACCATACTGGACAATGGGTCAGACCCACACCCACCCATCTCCATACCCACACGCTGGCCAGAAATGACAGAACTTGGCACATCATTTCCAAAGGATTGATTGTTTAGTAGAGAAGACATGTTTGGCGCATTCCCGAGCAAACTCATGTTGATGTTATTGCCAAACTGAGTTCGTGGGGAGACAACGGAAGCAAATGTCGGTTGGGAAGGAAGCTGACCTCCTTGGCCTCCCAACACACCAGAATTTGACCTTAAAAGAGAAGGCGGAACAGGCTGGCCACCACCTACCGGAGTGGGCGGCCCGGATGGAACCATTCTCCCGGAATCTCTAGCTCAAAATCAACCAGTACACAACTACCTAGACTAATAACTATAACGAATCAAGAACAACTCGGATATGTTGCACTGTTACGAGCCCGAAGTAATTTGCATCATATCAGCCCGGTATTCCAAATGCAATGTCTTTGATGCATCAATGAGCCAATCAACTTGAGAAGCGAATTTTCCAGGCCAGGTAGAGGCTTTGAAGCCGTCAAATACACAAACAAGACGTAGGGAAGAGCCAAATCTGCAGGCCGAGCTTCCCTTTCGGACATACTAGGCTTGCAGTGTCTCCAAAGGGCGAGATAGACTCCGTGTTTCTGTCGACACAACAAATTTTCAGATCCAATTCGCTGAATTCGACACAAATTTACTTCAATCAAAACCCAGCAACATGCCCAGAAAGATATCAAATGTACAACCCAAAAACAAAAGGAAATCCAGACAAAGTTCAACAATTATTCAAAGGATTTCTGGGAATAAAAGCAGGAAGCGAAGCCAATAGGGAAGAAGACCCAGAAACAAATGGAAGCAGCTCGATCAAACCCTAATTGACGAAGACTCGGTGACAAAGAAGTCGAAAACCAGTGAAGAAACAGCAACCAAATGGAAAATTCAACTTACCAGAGCTGAAATTGAACAGTATGTCTCCGATTATAAATTATCTCCGACCATTTGAATCGAACCCCAAATCACACAAGAATCACACAAGGAAAAAGGAGATAACTTTCCAGAGCAATCAGCTCCGTTGTCCCAAACAAAACAAAAAACAAAACTCCTCGTCTTCTTCTCCGACGCACAGACCAATAATCAGAAAGGGGATATCAGTAGCAGCTCAAGAACGAACTTCCTCTAGGGTTTTTTTCAAGCTCGATAAAACCAAAAAAAAGGAAGGAAAATAAACAACTCTTCAGAGTATTGTGTCATGTTCTTCGCTGTATCTTAGAGAGAGAGAGCGAGGGAGAGGAGAGAGAATAGTGTCCTTGCGGACGTCAAATGCCTATTAGATCGGATTTAATTTCATTCCCTTCCTTTGCTTTTTTCCTTTTCGCCCTCTCCTCTCCTCCTCTCTTCTCCTCTCCTTCACAAGAGGTCAAAATGAACATGTCCGAGAATATTATTTTCGTAAAAATTAATTTCAATTTTTTTATTTCAAACATATGACCTGAAAATTTGGTAAAAATTAATTTCCAAGTCATATAAAAATTTATATTTTTTAATATAGGTTTAGAAAAAATAAATTTCTGAAATCCAATGCAGTGTTAAAACATTTTTTTTTGGTATAAATGGAACAGTAGTCACAATGGTTAGAGAAAAAACATAAGCAGTAACTACTATGACAAAACGGTTTTTCTAAACAGAAGAATCCATAGTAAGTGGTATCCAAAAACCCTGTTAAGAGATACAATCTGAAAAGAAATATTCAGAAGATTCTAGATAATACCAATAAGCGAGTAACGAGGAAGTGTGGTCCATAAAGTTGCCAAGACCTTTCGTCGAACGTGGGATGTTGGCTTCTCCTTCTGCCAAAATAAGAGATGGTTTCGTCGAGCGTGGGATGTTGTCCAGATTTGCTTGAGCCTAAAAACGACATTTGTGTACGTGAACCTTCTAAGGCCTAACCCCTTCCTTCTTCGGCATACACATGTTATTTCAACTCTTGTTGTGGCATTCCCTGAATTGTTATTATCCCAAAGAAGTTGCGAGTAAATGGTATCAATCTTCCACAATATAACTACTAGAAAACATGGAAAAGATGACGTAAAAGGTGATACAAAATTTGCTTCACTAAAATGGTGACACAATATTTTCGTCACTAATGTGTCACTAAATAGTGACGCAAAAAGTGACACAAAATTTGTGTCACGAAAAAAGGTGACCCAAAAGTGACGCAAATAGTTGCATCACCTTTTGGTTACGCAATTTAGTCACCTTTTCGTGATGCAACGTGTCACTATATCTGTATTTTATTATTTATACGTATAAACATATGAATATTTATATATAAATGTGTATTTTATATATATGTATATATATATATATATGTATTTGTACGTACAAATATACGAGCATTTATATATAAATATAAATTTTATATATATATATATATATATCATATATATATATGTATTTATATGTATAAATATACGGATATATATATAAAATGTATATTTTATGTATCCATATATATTATGTATATATATGTATATTTGTCTATATACAAATATACGAGTATTTTATACATCAATATGTATTTTATATATACATATATATTATATATTTATATATATCGATATAAAAATATATATATAATCGTGTATATATATATATATAAATATTTATACGTACACATATGTTATATATATAAACATATATATTTTATGTATGTGTATATACGTACAAACATATACGTATATATATATTTATAAGTATAAATATTTGTATATGTATTAATATTGTAATGTATCAGAAATTTAATTTAAAGGAGTTGATTATTTGTCAATTGAAACTCTAAAGTTAAGCGTGCTTAAGCTGGAGTAGTGGGAGGTGGAAGATGGACGGCCTCTTGGAAAGTGGATTTTGGGGTTTCAATTTCAGAATTCTCGATTCGGTTTAAGATTGCGGTTGGAGGTTAGAGGTCGGGATTAGGTTCGGGATAAAAAAAAATTTGAATCCAAAATACATTTTAGTGACGTAATAATTGCGTCACCTTTTTGCGTCACTATTTTGAGTCACTATTGCGTCACCTTTTGGTGACCCTTGGTGACGAAATTTGAATTGGTGACAGTGTGAATGGTGACGCTTTTGGTTGCGTCATTGTTGTGTCACCTTTTGAAAAGGGTGTTGGTTTAGTGCTCTGATGTACTGTTTATGAGCTTTATTTAGATACATTTGATGTATTGATACTTTCTATAGTTTTATGAGAGTATTTGATTCATTGCATGTTCTTGCATACTAGATCTGTTATGAAATCCATGTATCATTATGAATGATACTAAACTCCCTAGTCTTGTGTCATTATGGGAATGATGACATAATAAGACTAGTATGATGTGTGATTGATGATTATAGAGATGATCATAGGTATTGGATACGATCACAGTCATAGGTATTCGTTGGAGAACGGAATACTGGATTGACCCGCGTGAGATTGTCACATGGACTAGCGTCATGACTTGAATCTCATATGGCGGTTCCATGATTGGATCCTTAGACCTGAGATATCTACGGAATCCAACATGAGGAGTTTTGTGCTTTGAATGCGTCAAACGTCCTGCGTAATAGGAGGATTATAAAGGCGTGTATCAGGCACGAAACGAATCATGTACTGGATTGTAGATAGTCAAGACGGGATTTGTACCTCTCGTAAAAGAGAGAGATATCGCTGGCCCCTCGTGTGAGCGAGACTGTAGAAATGTGTGGCCGCACTATAGACGAACGTCGTCTATTTCAGACAGTCGAACTCAGTGAACGAGAAAGCAGTCGAATCAGATAAGGTGGCTTGTCCATGCCTTATGTTCGATATATGATATCGCGATACAAAAGGATCATCAACCGGAATCATCTCTGGCGTTCGTAAGATCATGAACAAACTCTATTCGAGATAGGTAGTCATAGTGTCTTGCTAGAGACCGCCTATGACTTGTATATCCGAAATAGAGATTTCGGATTATACTACTATATCGAATGAGCCTACAGGATCACACACGCAGGGAAGGACAAATGCACGAAAGAAAACGACGGAAAACCGAGTCGGAAGGGTCCAGACCCGACGGTCCGGACGCGTGGTCCGTCCGTTCTGAGGAGTGGAACGGACGGTCCATGACAACACGCAGACCGTCCGTTCTATGTGATAGACCGGACGGTCCGCAATAAACGTAGACCGTCCGTTCTGCCTTACTGGAACGGACGGTCCACGTGCAATTCCAGACCGTCCGTTCTAGGTTCCGGTTTTCCGAAAATTAAACCAAAATTAGGGTTAAATCACTTTATAAGAAAGAGATTAAAACCCTAATTCGTAAGAGACCTTTTGGTGCCGACTTTCAGAGGTTTGAGAGAGCTTTTGGGTGAGATCCAAAGAGTTCAAAAACCGAAGAGTCTCGTTTTCTCGAAGCATAAAAACGAATAGCAGATTCGTGTCCTAGCAGACAAGTTCCAAGCGTTGGAATCCAGCCCGAAGTGTGGATACGTGTAGAGGGCGAGGTAATTTCCTCCCCTTAAGTGATCGGAACGAACCCGTCGATTGATACAGGCCCCGGATCGATTGAGGTAAGCGTTCTAACGTTTCTACGATTCAATAGCAGCATGGTTCTAGGGTTCTATAAAATTTTTGTTTTACATCCGCTGCGCAAACCCTAGAATCGATCTCTTAGGAATAGGATTCGCTCTAGAGATCCCAGGAAACCCTTCAGTGGTATCAGAGCCTGGTTTCTCTGTTTTTTATTTCGTAGAACCCGATCACGCACGTTTTAGGATTTGAATTGTTTGAATCCATGTTTGCTTTGAATTCTATGCATATTTGATGATTGAATCTATGGTAGATTGCATGTTTCATGTTGCATAGAGTGCAGGAGTTCGAATTTTGGGTCAACAGACGAATTCAGATCGGTTTCGGGTCTGAACGGGGCCGAGAACGTGAAAAACGTGATCTGATCACGTGACCAAACCCTAGACCGTCCGTTCTGGGTAAGCCAGACCGGACGGTCCAGGGGTGGCGGACTGAGATGAGACCGAAGGGTCTGGAACGTCCGTTCTGTGGCTGAGAACGGACCGTCCGTTCTGATGTCATGGACCTCCGTTCCGGTCACCTCAGACTATCCGTTCTGCCAAGACTGGACCGTCCGGTCTGCAGAACGGACGGTCCGTGACCCAGACCCCGAGATTTTTCGTTTTCTGATCCGATTGTGCAATCGTTGCTTAATCTGATCAACTGTGACTCAAATAGACATGATTTATTCTTATGGATGGTCCATAGTGAATGAATGCATGTAACTTAATCAAGATATAGGATATGCTTGATTGAGTGGGAGTTTCGAGATTGGGATTACATAATCGAATGGATAGTCTATTCGGATTATGTAATACATCTGATCAAAGAATAATTGTTGATCCTTGATATGTACAATCGTTGCACAGAATCCGGTTAGATCTAGAAGCTCTATAAGTAAAGCACTTGTCAAGGCCTCGATCGTACGTGTCATGGGCCATGCCAAAGTTGGGTGTGCCGTATTATCTTGGTGAGGCAAGATGGAGAAATGGTGGTTCTCATAGCTTGAAAGTAGATGCTTGATCTAAGTGTGGTTTCGAAAATCCCATATTTATGTAATGCTAAGTGTGTATCTCCCATTACTAGAGCGCCTGTCAAGGCATCGATCATCCGTAACACGGGTCATGCCAAAGCTGAGCGTACCGGATTATCTTTGTGAGGCAGGGTAGGAAATCGTGGTTCCTACAGCTTGAATATGGTTTATCTTGGGTTAAGTTGTCAAGTTTTGACTTGAAACTTAATGGTACATATGAGACAAGTATGCAGTGATATTTGATATCATAA
>NW_010968415.1:39229-44452 GCF_000463585.1 Tarenaya hassleriana | reverse complement strand
GGGAAAGGACAGAGAGCGACAGAGTTATTGGATCTGATACATAGTGATGTATGCGGGCAAATGAGCTGTCTAGCTAGAGGAGGTTATCTGTATTTCGTTACGTTCACTGATGATTTCAGTCGATACGGTTATGTCTATTTGATGAGACATAAGTCTGAAACACTTGAAATGTTCAAGGCTTTCAGAAACGAAGTACAGAACCAGCTTGGCAAGACGATCAAGACACTTCGATCCGATCGTGGTGGCGAGTATATGAGCCAAGAGTTCACTGACTATCTGGTTGATTGTGGTATTGTATCACAATTCCTGGAACACCGCAGTGGAACGGCGTGTCTGAACGGAGGAACCGAACACTGTTAGACATGGTTCGGTCTATGATGAGTCAGACAGATCTTCCGAAGTCCTTCTGGGGCTATGCTTTAGAGACCGCTGCGTATCTGCTGAACATGAGTCCAACGAAGTCGGCTGAAACGACACCATATGAGATATGAACAGGAAAGCATCCCGCGTTGTCGTTTGTCAGAATTTGGGGTTGCGACGCTTATGTGAAGCGTCAGATGACTGATAAGTTATCCTCCAAATCTGACAAGTGTCTATTTGTAGGCTACCCTAAGGAAACTAAGGGTTACTACTTCTACATTCCGGCAGAGAACAAGGTGTTCATTGCCAGGAATGCGACTTTTATGGAGCGAGAGTTCGTCTCCAAAAGAGTCAGTGGGAGTAGGATCGAACTTGAGGAAGTTCGAGAGCAGCAAGTAGACGCTGAGCCGAGTGAACAAGTTGAAGAAGTTCAACCTGCTTCACTGCCCGCTGTGACTCAACCTTTGACGAGTGAACCTCGGAGATCAGGCAGGATTCGCCAAGAGCCAACGAGATATGGATTTCTCGTGACTGGGAATGAGGAACTCATGTTATTAGAACATGACGAGCCTACCACATACCCAGAGGCTATGGCGAATCCGGACTCCGAGAAATGGAGCGAGGCTATGAAGTCCGAAATGCAATCCATATCAGACAACCAAGTATGGACTCTAGTTGATTCATCTGAAGGGATAAAACCCATCGGATGCAAGTGGATCTTCAAGAAGAAGACCGACATGGATGACAACGTGCACACGTATAAGGCACGACTTGTGGCGAAAGGATTCCGTCAAATTCATGGTATTGACTATGATGAGACATTTTCGCCCGTAGTTATGCTGAAGTCCATCAGGATCCTACTTGCCATAGCCGTATATTATGACTATGAGATATGACAAATGGATGTCAAGACCGCGTTCCTTAACGAGAACTTGACCGAGGATGTGTACATGACACAACCCGAAGGTTTTGTCGATCCAAGGAACCCGGGGATGGTGTGCAAGCTTCAGAGGTCCATTTATGGACTGAAGCAGCCTTCGAGGAGCTGGAACCTTCGCTTTGATGAGACAATCAAAAAGTTTGGTTTCTCACAAAACGAGGACGAGCCATGTGTTTACAAGAAGGTCAGTACAGAAGTTTTTCTAGTGTTGTACGTGGATGACATTCTCCTCATTGGGAATGACGTTCCTACCTTGCAAGACGTTAAGTCTTGGCTAGGAACGCAGTTTTCTATGAAGGACCTAGGAGAAGCGGCCTATATTCTAGGCATCAAGATCTATAGAGATAGATCGAGGCGTCTTCTAGGATTGTGTCAGAGTACATATATCGATAAGGTCTTGAAACGGTTCAAGATGCAAGATTCCAAGAAAGGAACCTTACCGATGAGCAGTGGCACAGTTCTCTGCAAGAGTCAGTGTCCTACGACACCTGATGACCGAGAACGCATGGACCGGATTCCATATGCTGCGGCAATTGGATCCATCATGTATGCCATGCTTTGTACACGACCGGATGTATCCTACGCGTTGAGCATTACGAGTAGATACCAGTCAGATCCAGGTGAGTCGCACTGGATCGCCGTCAAGAACATCCTGAAGTACTTGAGAAGGACTAAGGATGTGTTCTTGGTATACGGTGGGTCGGAAGACGAGCTCCTGTAAGAGGTTACACCGATGCTAGTTTCCAGTCAGACCCGGATGACTACAGATCGCAGTCTGGCTATGTTTTCTGCTTAAACGGAGGCGCTGTTAGCTGGAAGAGTTCCAAGCAAGCGACCGTTGCAGATTCTACTACAGAAACTGAGTATATTGCAGCGTCGGACGCAGCAAAGGAAGCTGTTTGGATCAGAAAGTTTGTGGGTGACTTGGGTGTCATTCCGAGTGCTGATAGCCCCATTGCTCTGTATTGTGACAACAATGGAGCGATCGCACAAGCGAAAGAACCCAGATCCCATCAACGATCCAAACACATACTCAGACGATTTCACCTTATCAGGGAAATTATAGACAGAGGAGACGTACACATTTGCAGAGTGTCGACAGATGACAACATTGCCGATCCATTGACAAAGCCTCTCCCTTCGTCGAAGCATGAGGGTCATGTTAGGGATATGGGCATTAGATGTTTAGCAATTCATGATTAGAGCAAGTGGGAGATTGTTGGTTTAGTGCTCTATGATGTACTGATTATGAGCTTTGTTCAGATACATTCGATGTATTGATACTTTATATGGTTTATATGAGAGTATTTGATTCATTACATGTTCTTGCATACTAGATCTGTTATGAAATCCATGTATCATTAGGAATGATACTAAACTCCCTAGTCTTATGTCGTTATGGGAATAACGACATAATAAGACTAGTATGATGTGTGACTGAGGAGTGGAACGGACGGTCCACGACAACACGCAGACCGTCCGTTCTATGTGATAGACCGGACGGTCCGCACTAAACGTAGACCGTTCGTTCTGCCTTACTGGAACAGACGGTCCACGTGCAATTCCGGACCGTCCGTTCCAGATTCCGGTTTTCCGAAAATTAAACCGAAATTAGGGTTAAATCACTTTATAAGAAAGAGATTAAAACCCTAATTCGTAAGAGACCTTTCGGTGCCGACTTTCAGAGGTTTGAGAGAGCTTTTGGGTGAGATCCAAAGAGTTCGAAAACCGAAGAGTCTCGTTTTCTCGAAGCACAAAAACGAATAGCAGATTCGTGTCTTAGCAGACAAGTTCCAAGCGTTGGAATCCATCCCGAAGTGTGGATACGTGTAGAGGGCGAGGTAATTTCCTCCCCTTAAGTGATCGAAACGAACCCGTCGATTGATACAGGCTCCGAATCGATTAAGGTAAGCGTTCTAACGTTTCTACGATTCAATAGCAGCATGGTTCTAGGGTTCTATAAAATTTTTGTTTTACATCCGCTGCGCAAACCCTAGAATCGATCTCTTAGGAATATGATTCGCTCTAGAGATCCCTGGAAACCCTTCAAAGGGTGACGCAAAAATATGAAAGGGTAACGCAAACGTTGCGTCATTCTTTTGCTGTTTTTGTTTTGTAGTGATACCCTTTGGCAAGAAAAATACACTGCTCCAAGAGTTCAACAGACCATAAATTGTTGGGTTTCACTACAAGTTCCTAGCATGCGGTCACATCGATCTAGGATTGGTTTCTAGGTTTCACGTAGCGGAAGAAGAAAAGAAGAAACCTAACGCAAACCTGAAAAATTGTGTACATCACCGTAGGAATCAAATACTTACCTCTTTTATAAAGAGTCTGAAGTCTTAATCAATCCGGACTTATTATAATCACCTAGGGCTGAAGTTACAGCCCCTCTACATGTATCCACACCGACGGAAATGATTCCAAACGGTTTGCAATGTATATGTTAGGATTTTTTGAAGAGAAATCGATGTCTAGGACTTGGAATCGAATTTCGGGACTTAGAACTCAAGAGAACTCTTCTCTATTGCTCTAGGAGGAGTCTAGGACATCTGATCGATTTTCTCTAGGGTTAGGGACAATTCCTATATAGAATAGAATTGCCAAAACCCTGAAAAACGTGAATAAGAAAACTTGCCCAAAAGTTAGACTGATCGATCTGGATTTTAGACCGGTCGGTCTAGACCTGTGTCTTGGACCAATGGCGCTTCTCGCACGGAATGGTTGGACCATATGGTCTGGAACCGATTTCTAGATTAAAGATTTCATAGAAATTCTACAAAAAGTATTCCTAAGTAGGGACAAACCCACTCATATTTGAGTAGAGTCTCATACCCTAAGAATTTTAATTTAATCATAATTTTTACAAATTTTTAATGAAAAAAGAAAAATATCCCACAAACAGTTTTTGTAGACCCTTTTCACTCGTATTTTATTTTATTTTTATTTTTCTTTCTCTAAAAATTAGATCATGTATCTATATTTGCCCCCATTAATAATCTTAGTTGATATGCCATGTTTTTCAAACATATTGACATAACATTTATCGAAGGAAAAAAACGTGGTTTCTTTGTGTTTGGAGTTTATATTCTAATGGATAACCATGAATTCTAAAATATTTGTAGATAGTATGTCCCAACATACCATAGTCTAGGTTTGGTTTGAAATTGAGAATGAAAAAATCTGAAAAGAATTTATTTGTCTATGATAAAAAGAAGGATAAGAGTGAGAAATACGAGAATTATGGGCATTAGTTTAAAAAATAACTACACTAGATATGTCTCTTTTATTCCTTTTGACCAACCAAATTATATCATATATATATAAGCAGTTTCAGTTTACGGCTGAATGACACGTGACCATTGTTTTTAGTAAAATTAAATTATTGTTATGAAAAAAATTATAATTATTCTAGAGTAGTTAATGTAGGAGATATATAAATTAAACCTTTGATATTTCAATACGTAAGGTCATACGTATATAGTCATAAGTATATAGTCAAAAATAATATTTCAATACGTAAGATCATAAATACATAGTCATAAATTGATAGATATTTCTTAAATTAAAGTAAAATACATGCATTCATATATATATATATATATATATATAAATTTAAATTATAGATAAATAATGTTCTCGATATTATTGAGAGTTATGGAAATTAATGAACATATTCAATGGTTTCAATGAGTTATGGAGATCAATGAACATCTTCATGTTGGGATTTCTGGGATCTCACTAGCAATTCTTAATCTTAGAGATCCGGTTCTAGGGTTCATACAGCGGAAGGTGAAAAACAAAACTTTTTCTAAATAAACATTACAAAAAAAACTTCAAATTCCAACCGGCAAATCCGTTGGAAATGGCCGAAAATCCGTTGGAATTCGACTTTTCCAACGGATTTCCAACGGATATATCCG
>NW_010968415.1:35112-38997 GCF_000463585.1 Tarenaya hassleriana | reverse complement strand
TATTTTTAAATATTTATTTTATTTTTTTATTTATATTTATATATATTATATATTAATAAATATATATTAATATATATAAATAAATATATATATATATATAGTAAAACCAAAATAAAATTAAAATATTAAAATAAAAAATTGTTCGAATATTACAGAAAATATAAAATATTTTCAACAATAATAATTAATTGGCACTACGGGTTTCTTCGTCTTCGCTAATCCCGAGATTACGTGCCGTTGTTTCTGCTCCCGAGCTTGGCGGCGTATTGTGGAGTGGCCGATCACCCCGCATAAGCTCAACGATTTGTTCGAGGTTAGTCACTTGTTGCCTCGTCGCCGCAAGTTGTTGGTCGAGTGTTTCGATCCGCCGTTGTTGTTCGAGATCGCTCTGCATGCCAGGAGGAATTGCTGCACCGAAATCATCGAACAAATCTCGCTGCAATCCTCCTAATCCATAGATGCGGCCCTTATTTGGAGAGACCGACTGAAAAATGAAGAAAATATTTAAAATTGAAATAAAGTGTTGATGATGTTATCAAAAAAGTTTTTCTCTATATGCATAACATCCAGATTGTGTCGAAGCGTTAGCAAACTCCAGTAAGGCAAATCCCAAAAAATACTACGCTTATACCAGTTATGCCAATCACCAAATCCTTTGCACTTCTTATGCCCAAAATTTCCTCCACAATGCACAGAAGCTTCCAAATCATCCAAATATCCGCTATTTATTCGCTCAGAATAAATTTGTTCTCCGGTTTGCATAACATGACCTTCCTCAGTAACGATTTTACCTTTGGTAAAAAGCGTACGATTTTGTTTGAACGGATGATTCTTTGGAAGAAATCTGCGATGACAGTCAAACCAGCACGACTTTCTCCCATGTCTCAACTGAAACGCTTCTGTTTCCTCCATGCAAAACGGACATGCAAGTCTTCCATGTGTGCTCCATCCCGATAGCATGCCATACGCCGGAAAATCACTGATCGTCCAAAGAAGAACCGTTCTCAGTGTAAAATTTTGTTTCACACTTACGTCGTAAGCAGAGACTCCAATGTCCCACAAATCTTTCAACTCCTTAATGAGCGGCTGTAAATACACATCAAAACTCTTCTTCGGATGTTCTGGCACAGGAATCAACAATGTCAAAAACATAAATTCTCTTTTCATGCACATCTCAGGTGGTAAGTTGTACGGAGAAAGTATAACGGGCCATAATGAATACTGCATGCCAGACTGTCCGTACGGACTAAATCCATCAGTACACAAACAAAAGAAGCTGCCGGTACAAGTCATTTGTTGCCCACTCCGGTGGCAGTTCATGCAGCTGATGACGGCGTTTGGCATTGTTCATCATTTGTTTCAACCGCTGCATACCCAACTGGTTAAACTCTTTGTAAACTTTATCGGTGTACTTTTTTTTCTTCACCCCAGTACAGCATGCAACCATTTTTGCAAACATCAATCTTTTCATAAGGCATTCCCAAATTCTTCAACATAGCCTTCGTATCATAATACGATTCTGGAGCTTCGTTATTTTCAGGTAAATATTCACGCAACGTTTGACAAAATGAATCCATGCAATTTTCGGTGACATTGTAATCCGTTTTCATACTCATCAATCTTGATGCAAGAGATAAACGTGACTGACCTTCTTTACATCCTTCATAGATAGGATGATTTGTCATATCCAACATGTCGAAAAACCGTTTTGTTTCGACGTTTGGCTCCTCCTGATCTTGTGATGAGTTTTGCTCAGCCAATGCCCCAGGAAAAGCATCTGTCACCATTTCAACATAAGGATTTCTTACATCTTCATCTACATCATACCTTTGCTCGACCGAGACATGTTGTTCCGTTGTGATTGTCCGAACTTCTTCTCCATGAAATCGCCAAATATAATAATCTTCGACAAATCCCCTTCGAAATAGATGTTTACAAACATCTTCTGAACTGCGATATTTAAAATTGCGACAACTTGTACATGGACATAGCATTTTTCCACGTTCTTGACACAACGGCTGCATAGAAGCAAAATTCATAAACTGTTCCAAACCGTTAATGAATTCTTGCGTTACCTCTTTTGTAATCGAATCAACTCTTTCGTATATCCACTGCCGGGACGAACGAATATTCGGATTTGTTGAAGATGTCATTTTTAGGAGAATTTTTGGTAAAAGAATAGTATAAGAATGATTTAGAGAGTGGTTTGGGCGAACATGGCCTAAAAAGAGAAACGTTCCAACGGATGTCCGTTGGAAATCCGTTGAAAAGATCGTTACCGTTAAACTTTCCAACGGATATCCGTTGGAATATTTAACGTTCGAAATATTCCAACGGATATCCGTTGAAATTTGTCGAACGTTATTTCCAACGGAAATCCGTTGGAATATACGTGGAAATTTTCCAACTCAAATATCCGTTGATATGCCGTTGGAAATTTCCAACGGATTTCTAACGGACGAATCCGTTAGACGTCCGTTGAAAATCCGTTAGAAATGTGTTGGAATTATTCCAATGGGGTGCCGTTGGAAATCCGTTGGAAAAATTCCAACGGATTAATCCGTTGGAAAAATTCCAACGGATTAATCCGTTGGAAAAATCCGTTGGAATTTCGCATTTTTTTTGTAGTGAAACCCTAAAACCGAACATGCATCGATTGTAGATTTATAGAAGAAACACTAACCTCAAACGATCCGGGGCCTGTTCTCAATGTTGAATCGTCGATCACAAGAAGGCAGGAAGCTACCAAGCCATCTATACGTATCCACACGTCGAGAAGGATTCCAACGTTTGGAACTCGTCTGTTAGGACTAGAAATCTCGATCTCTATGATGCGCAGGGTTTTGGGAAATCAAAAGTGAGTTTTAGGACTCTTAGATCTGCTCTAAAAGTTTGAAGAGGCGTGCCAAAACCCTAGGGGTCGTGTCCCTTTTATTTTGTTCCCTTAAAACCCTAATTTGAGAAGGAGAAGGATTTCTCGAGATCCAGATCCGGTCCGGTTCCAGGTGGAACCGGTCCGGATCAAGTCTGGCCCAAAACTGCTTTCTGGGCTGAGTTTGGGTGAAATCGGACCAACTGGATCCGGTCTGGTTCCACCTGGAATCGGTCCGGTTCCAGTGTCTGAGAAGCATTTGTTGGGTTTCCTGGGATCTCATGAGCGAATCCTATTCCTAAGAGATCGATTCTAGGGTTTGCGCAGCGGATGTAAAACAAAAATTATAGAACCCTAGAACCATGCTGCTATTGAAATCGTAGAAACGTTAAGAACGCTTACCTCAATCGATCCGGGGCCTGTCTCTATCGATGAATCGTTCTGATCACGAAAGGCAGGAAGATTACCTCGCCCTCTACACGTATCCACACCTCGGGATGGATTCCAACGATTGGAACTTGTCTGCTAGGACTCGAATCTCTGATCGATTTGTGCACCGAGAAATCCCGAGACTTAGAACTCGTTTTTGGATCTCCAAAAACTCACACTTTTCTGCAAAAGTCGGCTGTTCTTCGTCTCTGCTTAATTAGGGTTCTAATCACTTTCTTATAAAGTGATTTAACCCTAATTTCGGTTTATTTCTTAATCCGTTGGAATATTTCCAACGGATTTCCAACGGCACCCCATTGGAATAATTCCAACACATTTCTAACGGATTTTCAACGGACGTCTAACGGATTCGTCCGTTAGAAATCCGTTGGAAATTTCCAACGGCATATCAACGGATATTTGAGTTGGAAAATTTCCACGTATATTCCAACGGATTTCCGTTGGAAATAACGTTCGACAAATTTCAACGGATATCCGTTGGAATATTTCGAACGTTAAATATTCCAACGGATATCCGTTGGAAAGTTTAACGGTAACGAACTTTTCAACGGATTTCCAACGGA
>NW_010968415.1:17470-28351 GCF_000463585.1 Tarenaya hassleriana | reverse complement strand
TGTTGGGTTTTCCTGGGATCTCATGAGCGAATCTAGTTCCTAAGAGATCGATTCTCGGGTTTGTGCAGCGGAAGTAAAACAAAAATTTATAGAACCCTAGAACCATGCTGCTATTGAAATCGTAGAAACTTTAGAACGCTTACCTCAATCGATCCGGGGCCCGTATCAACTGAAGAATTCGTTCGATCACGAAAGGCAGGAAGATTACCTCGCCCTCTACACGTATCCACACCTCGGGATGGATTCCAACGATTGGAACTTGTCTGCTAGGACTCGAATCTCTATTCGGTTTGTGCACTTTGATAAAACGAGACTTTGAATTTCTTAAACTCTTTGGTTCTCACCAAAAGCTCTTAGAATTCTTTGAAAGTCGGTACCAAAAAGTCTCTAACGAATTAGGGTTTTAATCTCTTTCTTATAAAGTGATTTAACCCTAATTCGGTTTAATTTCGGAAAAACTGAAGCCCGGAACGGTCGGTCCAGAGATACACGCGGACCGTCCGTTCCAGCACGTGGAACGGACGTTCCGCTCACGTGGACCGTCCGGTCTGGTTCGGGCGGACCGTCCGTTCTGGACTTTCTGGTCCGTCCGTTCCAGCCCCTTCCGTCTCGGTTTTTCGTCGTTTTCTCTCGTGCATTTGTCCTTCCCTGCGTGTGTGACCCTGTAGGCTCATTCGACATAGCAGTATAACCTGAAATCCCTATTTCGGGTATACAAGTCATAGGCGGTCTCTAGCAAGACACTATGACTACCTATCTCGAATAGAGTTTGTTCGTGATCATACGAACGCCAGTGATGATTCCGGCTGATGATCCTTTTGTATCGCGATATCATATGTCGAACATAAGGCATGGACCAGCCACCTTATCTGATTCGACTGCTTTCTCGTTAACTGAGTTTGACTGTCTGAAATAGACGACGTTCGTCTATAGTGTGGCCACACATTTCTACAGTCTCGCTCACACGAGGGGCCCCGCGATATCTCTCTCTTTTACGAGAGGTACAAATCCCGTCTTGACTATCTACAATCCAGTACATGATTCGTTTCGTACCTGATACACGCCTTTATAATCCTCCTGTTACGCAGGACGTTAGACGTATTCAAAGCACGCAACTCCTCATGTTGGATTCCGTAGATATCTCAGGTCTTAGGATCCAATCATGGAACCGTCATATGAGATTCAAGTCATGACGCTAGTCCATGTGACAATCTCATGTGGGTCAATCCAGTATTCCGTTCTCCAACGAATACCTATGATCGTGATCGTATCCAATACCTATGATCATCTATGTGATCATCAATCACACATCATACTAGTCTTATTATGTCGTTATTCCCATAACGACATAAGACTAGGGAGTTTAGTATCATTCCTAATGATACATGGATTTCATAACAGATCTAGCATGCAAGAACATGTAATGAATAAAATACTCTCATAAAATCACATAGAAAGTATCAATACATCGAATGTATCTGAACAAAGCTCATAATCAGTACATCATAGAGCACTAAACCAACAGCATTTTCTCAGCCTTCTGATTTCATTCCAACAACCGTTTGTCAGGCCAAACCAATCTCTCCTTTCCTATACTCCGCACATATGCCTGTCCCTATGTGTGTGACCTTGTAGGCTCATCCGGAATAGCAGTAAAACACGAAATCTTCATTCCAGTAATACAAGTCATAGGCGGTCTCTAGCATGATGACACTATGACTACCTAATCCGAATAGAGTTAGTTTCGTGATCTAACGAAAGCCGGTAATAGTCCATACCATGATCCCTTTGTAACGCGATATCATATGTCGAACATAAGACATGGATCTAACCATCTTATCAGATTCGACTGCTTTTCTCGTTCGTTGAGTTAACTGAAACATCAGATGATTCATCATCGAATTGCGCGCATCTCAGTCTTAACTCACTCGAGGGGCCAAAGCGATATCTCTCTCGGGATGAGAGGTACAAATTCCGTATTGACTATCTACCACCCGAAACATGATTCATGTCGTACCCAAGAGACATCGTTATAGTCTTCCTGTTACGCAAGACATTTGACGCAATCAAAGTACGACACTTCTCATGTCGGATACTGTAGACATCTCAGGTCAAAGGATCTAATCGTGAACCTATCACATGAGATTCAAGTCATGACTCATGTCCATCTGACAATCTCATGCAGGTCATGTTGGGGTTCACTACGGGTTCCTAGCATGCGATCATATCGATCTAGGGTTTGGTTACTAGGGTTGATGCAGCGGAAGGATAATCTAAACCTAGTCAAACGTCACACGCAACCAAACGTACAAAATCCGAAAGAACATGTATATCACCGTTGAAATCGAATACTTACCTATTACTTTAAGATCTGGAAGTATCAATCGATTTGGGGCCTGTTACAATCACCTAGGACTGAAGTTACAGTCCCTCTACACGTATCCACACCAACGGAAAGGATTCCAAACGCTTTAGAGCGGATCTGCTAGGATTTTTGAAGGAAAGGGTACTCAAGAGAAACGGGATCTAATCCCGGGACGATAAAAATCGAAGAGAACAGGTTCTCTAGAGTTCCAAGATGTCTCTCTGAGCTTTTGGGGTGGCCTTCCTAAGTTTGGACGAAATCCCAAACTTAAATAGGCTTAGAAAACTCTAAATTCGAATTTTGAAAATTTTCCCGGAACCCAGTCCGCCGAACCAAGAGCTTGGTCTGATGGACCAACTTTTGGTCCGGTCGGACCAAGCTTCTTTGGTCACTTCTGGTCCGACTCAGCACTCATCCCTGAGTCCGTGATGTACGCACGGAGGAGATGGAGATAATCAGTGAACGATCACCGACACTCTCGTGGAGGCACTCGAATTCGAACGACGATTGGAGAAGGACCGAAGGGGATAGGGCTGCGGGAGTTTGATCCGATCACCGGCACTCGTAGACGCTCTCGAATTCGAATCGTAGTCAAGAGATGGATGGAGAACGAAGGATAGGGTCTCGGACAAACCAAGACAAGCCTCGGACAAACCAAGACGGGATTTCTTGGACAAACCGATAGAATGTCGGACACAGCAACAAGAGAATGAGGCAAGCTCGAAATTACTTCATTCAAATGTTCAAATCTGATCCAAATGATGTCTTACAACTCATATTTATAGGCAAAACAAAAGAGATAACATTAATGATAAATGTCATGCAAGTTAGGTGGAGCCTCTTGCATTAAATGTGGTGGTAGGTAGAAACTAGCTGTTGGAGAAGTTTGCTTGCTCTTCAAGAAGCTTCCTTTGAGTGTTAGCTTGGTTTTGAAGCAATCTCAACATGGCATATGATGATGAGTTGAGTCTTGGCTGCTCCAGACGAGAATGAATGCACATCTCCGATCGGTGGTTCGTTTACAACACGAGAGACAAAGGGGTTGAATTGTTGTCGAAGTGCTTGTGTTTTGGATCGTGTGATAGGAGGATCCATATGAACCGGGAATGGCAAAGTCGGATTAGATGTGTCCTCGTTCGTCAGTTCTTCTCGCTCTCGCTCCTCTCCTAGCTCGTCCTCTGCTCCATGTTTTGTGTTCAGCTCCGTGTGCTCTAAGCTATCCCGCTGAGCTCCTAGCTCCGTACTCCCACTCCAAGCTATCATTAGCTCCATGTGTTCCTTCACCTCCATGATATAGTTTGATGCATCACTTTGGATTCCGAGGTCCTCATCATTCCTTCCCTCTTCTGGAGGTTTCGTCCTCGAAACTGTTTTTCCTACATCAAACATATCCAAGTAAGCATCGTTGAATAGGTAAGTCGAATTTTCCATACCTTGGTTGCAGATGTTGTCGAGATGTTTGCCAAGTGTATGAAAACATCGTTCTCGCCTTCTCCTCGTTCGAAGGGCTTATCCTTTTTTACGACCTTTGGGTTAGTGGCAATTGTAATTCTTGAATCATCCACGATGCGATGGGAAAAGCGTTTGGTGTCAAGAGCTCGGATGACCCGTAAAGTCATATGTGCTAGATTCACTAGAACCTTCTCATTGTCATCACATAAAACCTGCGAACTATGGAGAACCTCTAGGGGAACAGTTAGATTAGTATAGCACGTGTGTTCCTTGAGTTCCTTGTAAAAGTGTTCATCTTGGAGCTTCCCTATTTGTGGCTCAAGTTGCGCTACATGTTCAACAAGGCATGAATCATAAACAAGAATAAAAGTAGGAACGAAGTTACCGGTTTTTGCTCCATGTTCTTGACTTATGATCCATGTGTGGTTGTTAGAGGTGTCAATTGTCAAAAATTGAGCCAGATGTTTGAAGCCTTCATTTCGTGCTACCACGTCGAATGCGTCGTTCTTGACATCATTCAACTCTTCTTTTGCATTCACAATACTCTTGGGTACTTCATTGATTACGAGGTTGGGATCCTCGACCGTTTCCTTCTCTTTGGCCGCACACTCGGTCTTCTTGTAGGATATAACCTCGGACTCCTTTTCAAGGTTTCTTATCTCAGCCAAAGCTATAGACTCATATGTTTTGTCATCCTTGATGATCACCTCTCGAAGATTGGGACATCCGTATGTCGTATGTCCTTGTTCCGTGCACTTGTAACACATAACCTTGCTAATATGATTGGAGTTATGATTATTTCCTCCTTTTCTCGAGCGTCATGTTCTTTCACCTTGTCTTTATCTTTGGTTTCGGCAAGGCTTTGGCGTATAGGCGTTTGTGCTCGTATGTACTCATTCTTCGTCGGCTTCTTGCTCATTTGTCGCTCTACTTGGATTGCCGTATTCACAAGATATTCCAAGTCACGGTATACATTTTGTTTTACCTTTCTAGCGACTCGGTCTTTCAAGCCCTCTAGAAAGTGTGCCATGAGGTCGTCTTCATCGTCGCCGATTCTCAAGTAAGCAAGGAGCTGTTCAAATTCTCCGAAATAGCCCTCAACCGCCTTGTCCCCCTGCACGATGTTATCAAATCTATATTGCAATTCACGAAGACAATGTCGAGGTACATACATTTTCCGCATGAGGATTTTCATCTCCTTCCAAGTGGAAACCGGATCATAATGTGCACGGAGTCGATTGCTTTCTTCTCGTTCCTTCCATGTGAGAGCATCCTTCGCGAGTTGGGCCGCTGCGTATTGAATCTTCCTTCGGTTCGACAAGGAATAGCATTCAAAAATGGCATCCATTTGGCGCTCCCACTCGAGATATTCCTCGGGATCTTTCTTTCCCGTAAAAACAGAAGATTTGAACTTCGGATCAGCCCTTTGGCCTCGAGTTGGTCGACGATACTCTCGGTCATATGGGTCCTTTAGATTGCCATCATCTACAAGTTCAGGGTTGGGCTTTTTTGAGTTTTTGGGCATGGTGCTCTTGCCTCTATTTCGACTGTTTGGATCGTTATCAAATTCCACGGGTCGGTTCACCTCCTCAAGTCGTGTGAGGCGCTCTTGGACCTGTTGTAGGATTCAGAACATAGCATTCTCACTAGACATGGTAATTCAAATGCTATATAAAAATATAGAACAATTATGGACAACAAATGGCATGCAAAACAACAACGTGAGATAATCAAATTTCAGTTTCGTAATTCAACGTGCAATACTATTCGAATCACGCAACTCTCGGTTAGATGCAACGAGCAAAATTGATAGGGTTGTTCGGATAAAATTTCATGCAACAATCAGCCTCTACACTCCACACAACCGATCGAATATTGGACAGGTTCTAATGTCGAACGATTGAACACAAAACAATCAACCAAATGCAATCGAATAAGTGCAGATTTGACGAAGGCAAATGAACGGTCTGTTGGTTTAGTGCTCTATGATGTACTGTTTTGCGAGCTTTATTTTGATACATTTGATGTATTGACACTTTCTATGATTTATGGATGAGTGTTTTATTCATTACATGTTTTGCATACTTAATATGTTATGAAATCCATGTATTGTTATGAACAATATTAAACTCCCTAGTCATATATCATTGTGGGAACAATGATATACTAAGACTAGTATGATGTGTGATTGATGATCATAGGGATGATCATAGGTATTGGATACGATCACAATCATAGGTATTCGTTGGAGAACGGAATACTGGATTGACCCCCATGAGATTGTCACATGGACTAGCGTCATGACTTGAATCTCAAATGACGGTTCCATGATTGGATCCTAAGACCTGAGATATCTACGGAATCCAACATGAGGAGTTGCGTGCTTTGATTATGTCAAACGTCCTGCGTAACAGGAGGACTATAAAGGCGTGTATCAGGTACGAAACGAATCATGTGCTGGATTGTAGATAGTCAAGACGAGATTTGTACCTCTCGTAAAAGAGAGAGATATCGCTGGGCCCCTCGTGTGAGCGAGACTGTAGAAATGTGTGGTCGCACTATAGACGAACGTCGTCTATTTTACACAGTCGAACTCAGTGAACGAGAAAGCAGTCGAATTAGATAAGGTGGCTTGTCCATGCCTTATGTTTGACATATGATATCGTGATACAAAAGGATCATCAACCGGAATCATCACTGGCGTTTGTAAGATCACGAACAAACTCTATTCGAGATAGGTCATCATAGTGTCTTGCTAGAGACCGCCTATGACTTGTATATTCGGAATGGAGATTTCGGGTTATACTGCTATATCGAATGAGCCTACAAGGTCACACACGCAGGGAAGGACAAACGCACGAGAAAACGACGAAAAACCGAGACGGAAGGGTCCAGACCCGACGGTCCGCCAGGCCCTGACCCGACGGTCCAGAATGTGGTCTGTCCGTTCCAGACCTTCTGGAACGGACGGTCCACGTGCATTTCTGGACCGTCCATTCCGGCTTTCGGATTTTTCGGAAATTAAACCAAAATTAGGGTTAATCACTTTATAAGAAGGAGATTAAAAACCCTAAGCAGATAGAGCCGACTTGAGAGAACTTCTACATACTTTGGTGAGATCCAAAAGGTTCTAAGAGGTGATCCAAGTCTCGTTTTCTCGAAGCAACATACCGAATAGTTGATTCGGGTCCTAGCAGACAAGTTCCAATCGTTGGAATCCATCCCGAGGTGGGGATACGTGTAGAGGGCGAGGTAATCTTCCTCCCTTTCATGATCAGACGAACACATCAATTGATACAGACCTCGGATCGATTGAGGTAAGCGTTCTAACGTTTCTACGATTCATATATGTAAGGTTCTAGGGTGTCGTATAAATTTTTGTTTTACATCCGCTGCGCAAACCCTAGAATCGATCTCTTAGGAATAGGATTCGCTCTAGAGATCCTTGAAAACCCAACAGTGGTATCAGAGCCCTAGTTGCTCTGTTTTAATTTCGTAGAACCCAATCACGTACGTTTTAGGGTTTAAATCGTTAAATCCATGTTTGTTTTGATTTCTATGCATGTTTGATGATTGAATCTATGGTAGATTGCATGTTTAATGTTGCATAGAGTGCAGGAGTTCAAATTTTGGGTCTACAGATGAATTCAGATGTGTTTCGGGTCTGATCGGGGCCGAGAACGCGGAAAAACGTGATATGATCACATAACCCTAGACCGGACGGTCCAGGGGTGGCGGACTAGGGCTACGGAACGGGAGGTCGAACCTCGGACTGCAAGTCTGGACCGGACGGTCTGAGTGTCAGAACGGACGGTCCGAGGTCCAGATTCTAAGTCTGGACCGGACGGTCTGAGTGTCAGAACGAACTTCTGAGGCAAGATCATCGTTCGATGGCTAGACCGTCCGTTCTGCCAAGGCTGGACCGTCCGTTCTACATCCAGAACGGACGGTCTGAGGTTTAGATTCCGAAACGTTTTCGTTTTCTATGTCCGATTATGCAATCGTTGCTTAATCTGATCAACTGTGACTCAAATAGACATGATTCGTACTTATGGATGGTCCATAGTGAATGAATACATGTAACTTAATCAAGATATTGGATATTCTTGATTGAGTGGGAGCTTCGAGATTGGGATTACATAATCGAATGGATGGTCTATTCGGATTATGTAATATATCTGATCAAGGAACAATAGTTGATCTTTGATAGTACAATCGTATCACATAAACCGGGTAGATCTAGGAGCTCTACGAGTAAAGCAATTGTCAAGGCCTCGATCGTACGTGTCATGGGACATGCCAAAGCTGGGTATGTCGTGCTATCTTGGTGAGACAAGATGGAGAAATGGTGGATCTCGTAGCTTGAAAGTATATGCTTGATCTAAGTCTGGTTTTAAAAATCCCTTTTATGTAATGCTAAACGTGTACCTTCCATTACTAGAGCACTTGTCAAGGCATCGATCGTCCGTAACACGAGTCATGCCAAAGCTGAGCGTGTCGGATTATCTTTGTGAGGCAGGGTGGGAAATCGTGGTTTCCACAACTTGAATATGGTTTACCTTAGATTAAGTTATCGTGTTTGACTTGAGACTTAGCGGTACAGATGAGACGAGTATGCAATGATATTCGATATCATAGTCTCATAAAAAAATCTAAGAATCACATTGGATGTGATTGACATTAGATGTCTACCTAAATAGTATAAGGATGAGTGTAACAACTTATTCTTATGTGAAATACGGATCTTAGTCCCATATAGAAATTTATGATAGGGTTATTTTTCTTTATGGGAGAATAGCTTGTATATGCATCTATGTTGTCATTGATTGGTGATGGATAACTGGTAGTAGATCATTGATAGAATCTGCATTTTGTTTTTGTTCGTTCTGTTTTTGTCTTTTTCTGTAGGATATGGCGTCAACCGATAGCGTACCAAGTTTGACGATGCGATCTATCCTTGAGAAGGATAAGCTAACCGAGACGAACTTCTTGGACTGGTATCGTAACTTGAGAATTGTTCTCAAGCACGATAAGAAGTCATACATCCTGGAAGGGGCTCTACCACCAGAGCCTACGACCAATGCTACGAGAGCCGTCAGGGATGCTTGGTTGAAGCATAAGACTGACGACATTGAGATATGCAGGAACCTGATGAATCTTTGCGCGAGACTTGGGATCGTTTTCTTAGCGTGTTTGATATGATCAACTAGCTCAAGACCATGTTTGAGGAGCTAGCGCGTACTGAAAAGTACAAGACGCTGAAAGCTCTGGTGAAGACAGATGCCGAGAGGTAGCTCTGTCAACACCCACATCCTCAACGTGAGAGCTCATATTGAGGAACTTGAGCGTATGGGAGTGAAGCTCGATGGAGACTTGGTCGTGGACCTGATCCTGATGTCTTTTCCCGAGGACTATAATCAGTTCGTGACGCAGTACCATATGCACGGGATGACTAAGAGCTTAACCGAACTGCATGGGATGCTGAAATCAGCTGAGCAGGATATCGTGGTACCAAAGACTGTGCTTGCTGTTGAGAAAAACTCCAGCAAGAAGCGGCGGGTTAAAGCCAAAAGTTACCTCTACGCCTAAGCCTAAGCCCGATATGGGTGACTGTCATTACTGCGGAGTGTCTGGACACTGGAAGCGTAATTGTCACCTTTACCTGGAGGATCTGAAGGATAAGAAGCTTGATGAAGTTTCTACCTCAGGTATTCATGTTATAGAAGCTAACATTTGTACTACATCTTCGTGGGTATTGGTTACCGAAAGTGCCTCACACATTTGTGGAAATGTGCAGGGACTAATGATAACACGATTTTCTCATCTATTTCAAAGCCCATTGTGTAGCACTTTCGCATCGGTTGTATGAATTATTAGACATTTAGGATCATTTTAGCACTGGGTTTTGCTTCTTCTGCATTCTCTGGTGATTGAACAGGTAATGGACGCACTATGGATGTAAAAGGAGCATAATCGAGGACTTCGGAGCATACTGGACCGGAACAGAACGATCAAGGCATTTCAAGCTCGAGTTGCGCCTGAACACGGCCGAGTCGAGTAAAAGCGAGGAAACGAAGACATTCTTACAGACAATTGACACGGACCGTGTCGAGTCAAACACGGCCGTGTCGAGACGCAACTCGCCCGTGTTCCGTTTCGAGTAAACTTCCTATTTTGCATCCGAACTTCTGTTTTCAGAATGGGAAGAAGTCCAGCTGCCAAGCAAATAAATAGGAGATGTCTGGGACTTCAGAAATGATCGAGAGATCACAGCAGAAGCCAGAGAACTTGAGAGAGAATCAAGACGGAGTTTCCCGGGAGCAGAGATTGAAGAACCGTCGTCGAGAGATCGCTGCGAGTTTCTTCTTTATCTGTTTCTATGTTTCTTCTTATTGATTTGAACTCGTTTTTTGTTATGGGTAGTGAGTAGTCGTTTCACTGTAGCTAGGGATTTAACCTTGTAGGGGTTTGTTTGGTTTTTATTTTCCGAGACTACGTTATCGATACTCGGCGGTTTAATTGAATTGAGTTTATTGCTTTTGATCTTCTTGGCCTGTTGATTGATTGATCTTAGATTCTGATTTACAACGAGAGTTGAGATTAGATTCGGAACGAATTCATTGAATGAATTGATTAAGACTATTGAGAGATAGGTTAATCGGTTTAGGAACTGTGATAGTGATCGTTAATGCGTTTGATATTTTAATCTATTAGGTTGAGAGATCGATAGGTTAAATTATTGGATAGTGGATTTAGGACTTGAGAGAGCCAAATCTGATATTAGAACTTGAGATCCCCGATTAGAGTTCGATATTCGTAGATTCTCCATCCTTAGAAACAATCCCTGATTAAGGTGTATCTAGGTTTTTATCACTTGAGCATTATTTCTATACCTAGATTTGCGTTATCAAGTTTTTGGCGCCGTTGCCGGGGATTAGTTTAGCGCTAGGATAGAGATTCCTTTGAATCTAGATCCTCTCTCATTACTTTTATCCCGTTCCTGATCTATTCTAGTTCGTTGTCCTATTTTTCTGGTGTGTAGGTTTCCCGGTGTATGACCAGGA
>NW_010968415.1:10546-16243 GCF_000463585.1 Tarenaya hassleriana | reverse complement strand
GTCGCCAACAATCCGTACTCAAACACATACAACCCAGGTTGGAGAAATCACCCAAATTTCTCATACAAGAACTCCTCCAATGCTCTAAATGCACAGCACAACAATTTCGGTGGTTCATCTATCCCGGGCTCCTCTCAAGGAAATCAATCTCAACCCCGAAATGCCTACCAACATCAGAATCCAGCCCCTCAACACTACCGAGCTCCCCGTCAGCCTCAGCAAAACTTCGGCCTGCCTCCATCTCAATCACAGGTAAGTCCTAACTCTGACATCAAATCTATGCTTGCACAACTTATGCAGGGTCAAGAAGCCATTCGCACCAAGATGCGAGAACATCAGCAGAAGACCGACGCTCATCTCAAACTAGTCGATAACCAGATAGCGCAACTTGCTGCCTCTGTCCCTTCGCGACCTCAGGGATCACTTCCTGGGAACCCGTAAGTAAACCCCCGAGAGCACTGTAATGCTGTATGCTTGCGCAGCGGCAAAGAGCTCGCTAACCCTATCATCACATCTACGGAAAAAGGTTAGTGCTCTAACTCTGTCCCTACATCTCTTCCTGACCCCATAGATGTTGAAAAATCGACAGAGATCTCGGGTGATGAAGAACGCGGTGTATACATTCCACCGCCGCCACGTCCGCCTCCAGTTCCTTTCCCTCAACGACTCAGGAAAACTAAAGAAGACACCCAATTTGCTCGATTTGCTGACATGGTGCGTAAGTTGGAAATTACTATGCCGTTCCATGAGGTTATCACTCAGATGCCATCCTATGCTAAATTCCTGAAAGACATTCTCACAAAGAAGCGCGTCATCGAGAAGGAAACCATCACGCTTAATCCCGAGTGCAGCGCCATCCTTCAACACGATCTGCCACCAAAAATGTCGGATCCAGGTAGTTTCTCGATTCCCTGCAAACTAGAAAATGTTTCTATAGATCGTGCTCTTTGTGATTTAGGTGCCAGTGTAAGTCTCCTACCACTCTCCATCTACAAGAAACTCAACGTTGGAGAACTCAAACCGACTCGCATGGCTCTTCAACTAGCTGATCGTTCTATCAAATACCCTCTAGGTATTCTCGAGGACGTTCCGCTGAAAGTAGGCGAATACTACGTACCGGTCGATTTCGTTGTGCTTGACATGGACGAAGACACCAAAATCCCGATTATTCTAGGGCGGCCATTCTTAAATACTGCAGATGCCATTGTCCACGTTCGGGCCGACCGACTGACACTCAAGATCGGCGACGAAACGGTGGAATTCACGCTCGACCAGAATTTCAAGCAACCATCTACAGTGGACTCTATATGTTACATCGACTTGATGGATGCTTTAGCCGATGAGGTACTCTTTGAATTTTCGTGATTTCGATGCCCTCTCTATTGCTCTTCTTTCTGAACAGGGCTACAGTACCTCTACGGAGCCTCAAATTCACGCATACACATCATTCCTGGACGGTTTAGACGAAATGCCATGCAACACGACCGTGTCTCATACAAACACGGATCGTGTCGATATTCTGCCGAAAAACATCGAACGAGACACGCCCGTGTTTGCAACCAGCCCAGTCCGTGTTTCTTGCAACACGGCCGTGTCATCATTCGACACGGACCGTGTCAAATGTCTGAGCAAATTTGCGAAGTTAGACACGCCCGTGCATCATTATGGGCGAACCCGTGCGCAACTCGACACGGCCGTGTCGAGTGTGAACTCGGACCGTGTCGAGTCTCGGATTCATCTCCAGTCTGTTCCTTTGTTCGAACCGTTGCCCGTCTTCGCCGCCAAATCAAACTCCGCCAAATCAACCCCCATGCATCATCTACCTGACTGGGACTCTGCAATAGCCCCGAAACTTGAACTAAAACCCTTGCCCATTGGACTCAGGTATGCATTTCTCGGTCCCGATTCCACTTATCCTGTTATTGTCAATACTGCTTTGGATGATCTACAGCTTGAGCGACTCCTCACCATATTATGAGAATACCGGAAGGCTATCGGATACACTCTGGATGATATCAAAGGTCTCAACCCTTCATTATGCATGCATCAAATTCATCTAGAGGACAATTCCAAATCATCCATCGAACATCAACGCAGACTTAATCCATCGATGAAAGAAGTCGTCAAGAAAGAGGTACTAAAACTTTTGGATGCAGGTATCATTTACCCTATATCTGACAGCCCTTGGGTAAGTCCGGTTCAAGTCGTCCCAAAGAAAGGCGGTATGACGGTGATCAAAAACGACAAAAATGAGCTGATTCCGACAAGAACAGTGACGGGCTGGCGTATGTGCATCGATTACAGGAAGTTAAATGCGAACACTCACAAAGATCAATTCCCTTTACCTTTCATTGATCAAATGCTTGAACGTCTTGCTCTTCATTCCTATTTTTGTTTTCTTGATGGATACTCGAGATTCTTTCAAATCCCTATTCACCCAAATGATCAGGAGAAGACAACTTTCACCTGCCCTTACGGGACCTTCGCCTATCGGCGCATGCCATTTGGGCTCTGCAACGCCCCTGCTACTTTTCAACGATGCATGATGGCGATCTTCTCTGACATTATTGAAGATTCGATGGAAGTATTCATGGACGACTTTTCTGTCCACGGACCTTCCTTCGATGTTTGTTTGACTAATCTTCGTAAAGTTTTGGATCGATGTTTACAGGCCAATCTAGTGCTCAATTGGGAGAAGTGCCATTTCATGGTACAAGAAGGCATCGTTCTCGGACACAAAATCTCCGACAAAGGCATCGAGGTTGACAGGGCTAAAATCGAGGTGATCGAGAAATTACCGCCCCCGCATAATGTTAAGGCCATCCGCAGTTTCCTTGGTCATGCCGGTTTCTATCGTCGTTTCATCAAAGATTTCTCCAAAATCACCAAACCCGTTACCGATCTCCTCTGTAAGGATGTCCCTTTCGTTTCCACTAATGATTGCCTTGCAGCTTTTGAGACGCTCAAAAAGACGCTGATTTCCCCGCCCATCATTCAACCACCGGATTGGAATCTGCCCTTCGAAATTATGTGCGACGCCAGCGATTATGCCGTCGGAGCCGTGCTTGGACAACGACAGAATAAAGTGCTTCATGCGATCTACTATGCCAGCAGAACTTTGGATGATGCCCAGGTAAACTACACTACAACTGAAAAGGAACTGCTTGCCGTTGTCTTTGCTTTCGAAAAATTCAGGTCCTACCTTGTCGGTTCCAAAGTCATAGTCTACATCGATCACGCCGCTTTGCGATATTTGCTCTCCAAGAAGGACGCTAAACCACGCCTCATCCGTTGGATACTACTTCTGCAAGAGTTCGACCTTGAGATCCGGGACAAGAAAGGAGCCGAGAATGGAGTTGCCGATCATTTGTCCCGTCTTGAACTCCCAGAGCAACTTCCCATTGATGACAATCTTCGAGATGAGCATGTTTTTGCCATCTCTACTCTTCCACACGCTCCGTGGTATGCTGATTACGTCAATTACCTGGTAAATGAAATCCTTCCACCAGATCTGAGTTATAATGCCAGGAAGAAATTTCTCCACGACGTCAAGGACTACTTCTGGGACGATCCTTTCCTGTTCAAGAGAGGTACCGACGGTCTATTCCGCCGCTGCATCCCTGAAGGTGAGATTTTCAGTGTTATTTCCCATTGTCATTCCTCTGACTACGCAGGTCACTTCGCGACGTCAAAGACCGCGACAAAAATTATTCAGGCTGGTTTCTATTGGCCCACGCTTTTCAAAGATGTCCACAGGTTTGTCTCTTCATGTGACGCTTGCCAGCGTACGGGTAACATATCCCGTCGTCATGAAATGCCCCAACAATATATTCTTGAGGTAGAACCATTCGATGTCTGGGGTATAGATTTTATGGGGCCTTTCCCCTCTTCTTGTGGAAATGTGTACATTATGGTTGCAGTTGATTACGTGACCAAATGGGTGGAAGTCCTGGCAAGTCCCACGAACGACAACAAAACCGTTGTGCGCATGCTCAAACGCACGATCTTCCCACGATTCGGTGTTCCCCGTGTCATCATCAGCGATGGGGGATCGCACTTCATCAACCGCACGATCAAAACCCTCCTGCTCAAATATGGTGTCAAACACAAGATTACAACGCCTTATCATCCTCAGACCAGTGGGATGGTAGAAGTTTCAAACCGCGAGATCAAGTCCATACTCGAGAAGACGGTATCCAAATCCCGAAAAGATTGGGCTCTCAAACTCGATGACGCCGTCTGGGCTTATCGCACGGCATTCAAAACCCCCATCGGGATGACACCGTTCCAACTCGTCTACGGCAAGGCATGCCATCTCCCCGTAGAATTATAGCACAAAGCTTACTGGGCCATTAAGCAGTTGAACTATGACATAATCTGCGGCCGAGAAACGGGTTCTCTCGCTCCATCATCTTGAGGAAATACGTCTTGATGCGTATGAGAACGCTAAAATCTACAAAGAACGGATGAAGAAATGGCACGACAAGCACATCCTCCAGCGTCATTTCCAGGTAAATGATCTTGTCCTTTTGTTTAACTCACGATTGCGACTTTTTCTAGGAAAGTTGAAATCCCGGTGGTCTGGCCCATTCAAGATCAAATCTGTATCATCAAGCGGTGCCATCGAACTATGGGATCATTCCGGAAGCTCATTCAAAACTAACGCTCAACGTCTGAAGCTCTACAACCCCGCTTTTCCATCGGACGCGAGAGGAGCCATCGCCCTCTCTGATCCCGCAGAGAAATGAACCCTTGCCAGGTCCAGCTAACGACCTAAAACAAGCGCTTGTCGGGAGGCAACCCGATCCCGTATCCTTACTATATATTAGTTTCGATTTATTATTCTCTTTCTTTTCTATTTATTCTCTCTACCCGCTCATTGCTATTTCTTCTCTCGTGGTCAATTCTGTCTATTTCAGGTCTCACGGATCACCGGACTATTCATCTTTCTTTTTGGCCGGAATTCAGCACGGCCCGTGTTGCCCGTAACTCGGCCGTGTTCACTTATTTAGATTTTCACAGAGATTCTGCACGGCCCGTGTTGATTTGAACACGGCCGTGTTCGTTTTTTGCGAATTTTTGACAGAGATTTTGCACGCCCCGTGTTCTTACTCAACACGGCCGTGTTCAGTTGCGAATTTTTGACAGAAAATTTGCACGGCCCGTGTTCTACTTCAACACGGCCGTGTTCGCTTTTGCAAACTTTTGACAGAGAATCTGCACGGCCCACGCTCTACTTCAACACGACCGTGTTCGTTTTGCGACGTGTTGAGTAAGAACACGGGGCGTGCAAAATCTCTGTCAAAAATTCGCAAAAAACGAACACGGCCGTGTTCAAATCAACACGGGCCGTGCAGAATCTCTGTGAAAATCTAAATAAGTGAACACGGCCGAGTTACGGGCAACACGGGCCGTGCTGAATTCCGGCCAAAAAGAAAGATGAATAGTCCGGTGATCCGTGAGACCTGAAATAGACAGAATTGACCACGAGAGAAGAAATAGCAATGAGCGGGTAGAGAGAATAAATAGAAAAGAAAGAGAATAATAAATCGAAACTAATATATAGTAAGGATACGGGATCGGGTTGCCTCCCGACAAGCGCTTGTTTTAGGTCGTTAGCTGGACCTGGCAAGGGTTCATTTCTCTGCGGGATCAGAGAGGGCGATGACTCCTCTCGCGTCCGATGGAAAAGCGGGG
>NW_010968415.1:4894-9594 GCF_000463585.1 Tarenaya hassleriana | reverse complement strand
CCGACTACTCTGCTCAGATTGACATGCTCAGCCAGAGGATGCAGAGTATGGAGACGACCATGCACGGGTTCGGTGCTCAGCTCCAGTCTTTTGGAGATCTGATACGGACAGAGTTCGACGCTCAGAGGCAGTTCCGTGAGCAGCAGCATCAGATGGCACAGTACGCCACGGAGTTTCATCGCCGCTATGATGCGAGGTATGCAGCCGACAGCGACGCCCCCTGATCCCTCTTCCACCTGGATACCCGTACTCGCCATACTACTATCAGTCAGGACCACCACCACCTCCTCCAGAGCAGTGAGCGTTTGCTAGTTCTTTTCCTTTTATTTTTTCCTTTTCTTTTGCTTTTGCATTTTCGGACTGTTTTATTTGGGTTTATCCGTTGTATTTTTTCGACTTGACGATGTATCACTCGTGCTTGTTCTATTTGCTGCGTTGTTTTGGTTTGTGCTGTTGTTTATGTGTTTCTAAGGTTGTATCACACACCACACGTACGCTGAGAGCTGTGAGTCTTCGTTTGCGCATTTTTCTTCGATCCTTGAGTACCGTGAGGGAGCACGCCATTCATTCACGCTAAGTATTCTTTTATCTCGTTCCCTTTTGGTTTCTCTCGCTGATTTTCCCTCTGCCCAAGGCGACTTGACACCGCGGACGGTGTCTTGTTCCAGTCTGGGGGAGGATAGTCTGACAACTTGTTTTTCCCATTTTGACAGACCTTAATGCATTTTAGCACATCATCTAGTAAATCTGCATAGAAAAAAGCTGCAAAAAAACCCGATTTCAGGTGATCGGTTAGAAGATTCATGAGCGATAGAGTAGAAATCTCTTGAGAATATAGATGGACCCGGCTTAGTTATCTAAGCGCCCGAATGAATTGTCGGACTTATCCGAAAAGGTAGCTTGACCTGAGGATTGATCTATAGGTTATGAGATGAGTCGTTGCCTAGGATGAAAGAGGGAACGAAAGCCTTCTAACCCAAGCTTATATGTTTCCCTAAAAACCGTTCCCCATTTGCAGGAATATTAGGCCCTATATAGTCTAGCGAACCCTCTTTATCTATCTTTATTTCTTTTGACTCGTTTAGACACATAGGCAAGTAGTCCGGGGGTGGCAGCAACCATCACGAGGTGAAAGTAAGTCCTGTTTCCAAAACCTATACCTTGTTCCTTTGACTCGTCTAGATACACAGGCAAGTAGTCCGGGGGTGGCAACAACCATCACGAGGTGAAAGTAAGCCCTGTTTCTAAAACCCATACCCTGTTCTTACGTTCGTTCCTCTTGATCATATCATGCATTCGTCCGACGCGTATTGTTTTTTTTATATATATAAAAAAAAATGAAGAAAAAAAGGGCTCGAATAAGAACGACAGAAGGAGAATGCATTTGATATTGATCTTTGGAACTCCAATTTTCCATCACCGTATTTAGACTCACTCCAAACCCTAGTGGACCGAATTATTCTTGTAGACAGCGATAAATAGGTTTGAGAAACGTGCTCGGTAGATAACTTGAAATCCCCTTTGAAGTTTTGGGCAATGAAGTTCGTCGTGTAGCTCTATGATCGTTTTGTTGGAATGGAGATAACTGTCGACCTCTATGATCGTTTTGTTGGAATGGAGATCTGAATAGGGTAAGCTTGATTTTATTCAAGGTTAGTCGATACAGGAGAGAGAATTCACTTTTGAAACTCATGGAGATTTCTGATTGATCACCTACTTACTTCCCCCGCACGCATTTCTCCGTCGTATATTTGCTCGAGATGAGCAAAAGTATAAGTCTGGGGGAGTTTGATAACACGATTTTCTCATCTATTTCAAAGCCCATTGTGTAGCACTTTCGCATCGGTTGTATGAATTATTAGACATTTAGGATCATTTAAGCACTGGGTTTTGCTTCTTCTGCATTCTCTGGTGATTGAACAGGTAATGGACGCACTATGGATGTAAAAGGAGCATAATCGAGGACATTCGTCCAACGCATCTTACGATAAAAAAATTAAATGGCGAAAAGAAAGAAAAGCCTTGATCTGGTTCTTACGAAAAAGAAAAAAAAAAGCTCGAATAAGAACGACGAAAGGCGAATGCATTTGATGTTGATCTTTGGAATCTCGATTTTCCATCACCATATCCAAACCCACTCCAAACCCAGGTGGACCGAATTATTCCTGTAGACAGCGATAAATAGGTTTGAGAAACATGTTTGGTAGATAACTTGAAATCCCCTTTGAAGTTTTGGGTAATGACTTTCGTCTTGTAGTTCTATGATCATTTTGTTGGGATCAGAGATTGAAGAATCGTCGTCGAGAGATTGCTGCGAGTCTTCTTTATCTGTTTCTATGTTTCTTTTTATTGATTTGAACTCGTTTGTTGTTATGGGTAGTGAGTAGTCGTTTCACTGTAGCTAGGGATTTAACCTTGTAGGGATTTGTTTGGTTTTTATTTTCCGAGACTACGTTATCGATACTCTTCGGTTTAATTGAATTGAGTTTATTGCTTTTGATCTTATTGGACAGTTGATTGATTGATTTTAGATTCTGATTTACAACGAGAGTTGAGATTAGATTCGGAACGAATTCATTGAATGAATTGATTAAGACTATTGAGAGATAGGTTAATCGGTTTAGGAACTGTGATAGTGATCGTTAATGCATTTGATATTTTAATCTATTAGGTTGAGAGATCGATAGGTTAGATTATTGGATAGTGGATTTAGGACTTGAGAGAGCCAAATCTGATATTAGAACTTGAGATCCCCGTTTAGAGTTCGATATTCGTAGATTCTTCATCCTTAGAAACAATCCCTGCGCGTTAAGGTTATCCCAAAGCTACGGTGGTTTTAGTTATCTGAATTTACTTAGTTCGTTTATAGATTTATTTTTGCTATTCACATATTTCATCTGTTATTTCCTGATCTAATTCTTGGTCGAGTCTTGTTCCTAGAGTTAACTATTCCCTGTGTTCGACCCTGGTACTACAGTTGATCCGTATCCTTGCGGTATTCGCTGTATCTAGGTTTTTATCACTTGAGCATTATTTCTATACCTAGATTTGCGTTATCAACTAAGAAGAAGTAGGAGGCTAGCTAAGGGAGAAGCGGATCTGCATGTCGGAAATGGAGCAAGAGTTGCTGCATTGTGTGTTAGCGTTTATGATTTGCGTCTTCCTTATGGACTTGTTTTAGAATTAAGTAATTGTTACTATGTGCCTGCATTAGCAGAAACATCATTTCTATTTCGTGTCTGGTTTTGGATGGTTTTCGATTTGTGATTGAGAACTCGAGTTTGATGATTATCGAGACAGTATTTACTATGGTAATGGTTATCTTGTTAATGGTTTATACATCTTGAATGATCAGCCTTCGAACTTGACATCGTCCATCTATAACGTGAGTACTAAACGGTTTAAGCCGAACGACTTAAACCCGACCTTCCTCTGGCGTTGTCGTCTGGGCCATATAAACGAGAAGTGCATTCAGAAGCTTCATCATGAAGGTCTTCTGGATTCATTTGACTTTGAGTCTCTTGAGTCTTGCGAATCTTGTTTGATGGGTAAGATGAGAAGCATCCTTTCAAGGGGAAAGGACAGAGAGCGACAGAGTTATTGGCTCTTATACATAGTGATGTATGCAGACCAATGAGCTGTCCAGCTAGAGGAGGTTATCTGTATTTCGTTACGTTCACTGATGATTTCAGTAGATACGGTTATGTCTATCTGATGAGACATAAGTCTAGGTTTAGATCTTTCCTTCCGCTGCGTGAAACCTAGAATCCAAACCCTAGATCGATGAGATCGCATGCTAGGAACCCGAAGGGAACCCAACAGCCACAATGGAACGGCATGTCAGAACGGAGGAACCGAACATTGTTAGACATGGTTCGGTCGATGATGATCAGACAGATCTTCCGAAGTCCTTTTGGGGCTATGCTTTAGCGACCGCCGCGTACATGCTGAACAGGAGTCCAACGAAGTAGGCTGAAATGACACCATATGAGATATGGATAGGGAAGCGTCCCGCGTTGTCGTTTGTCAGAATTTGGGGTTAGGACGCTTACGTGAAGCGTCAGATGACTGATAAGTTATCCTCTAAATCTGATAAGTGTTTATTTGTAGGCTACCCTAAGGAAACTAAGGGTTACTACTTCTACATTCCGGCAGAGAACAAGTGTTCATTGGCAGAAATGCGACTTTTATGGAGCGAGAGTTCGTCTAGAAAAGAGTCAGTGGGAGTAGGATCGAACTTGAGGAAGTTCGAGAGTAACAAGTAGACGCTGAGCCGAGTGAACAAGTTGAAGACGTTCAACCTGTTTCACTGCCGGTTGTGACTCAACCTTCGACTAGCGAACCTCGGAGATCAGGCAGGATTCGCCAAGAGCTTGTGAGATATGGATTTCTCGTGACTGGGAATGAGGAGATCATGTTATTAGAACATGATGAGCCTTCCACATACCCAGAGGCTATGGACGAGTCCCGACTCCGAGAAATGACGCGAGGCTATGAAGTCCGAGATGCAATCCATGTCAGACAACCAAGTATGGACTCTAGTTGATGCATCTGAAGGGATTAAACCCATCGGATGTAAGTGGATCTTCAAAAAAAAGACCGACATGGATGGCAACGTGCACATGTATAAGGCACGACTTGTGGCGAAAGGATTCCGTCAAATTCATGGTATTGACTATGATGAGACCTTTTCGCCCGTA
>NW_010968415.1:0-4416 GCF_000463585.1 Tarenaya hassleriana | reverse complement strand
GAGACAATCAAAAGGTTTGGTTTCTCACAGAACGAAGATGAGCCATGTGTTTACAAGAAGGTCAGTCGGAGCACAGTAGTATTTCTAGTGTTGTACATGGATGACATTCTCCTTATAGGGAATGACGTTCCTACCTTGTAAGACGTTAAGTCTTGGCTAGGAACGCAGTTTTCTATGAAAGACCTGGGAGAAGCAGCCTATATTTTAGGCATAAAGATCTATAGAGATAGATCGAGGCGACTTCTAGGATTGTGTCAGAGTACTTACATCGATAAGGTCTTGAAACGGTTCAAGATGCAAGATTCCAAGAAAGGAACCTTACCGATGAGCAGTGGCACAGTTCTGTGCAAGAATCACTGTCCTATGACACCTGATGAGCGAGAACGCATGGATCGGATTCCATATGCTTCGGTAATTGGATCCATCATGTATGCCATGCTTTGTACTCGACCGGATGTCTCCTATGCGTTGAGCATTACGAGTAGATACCGGTCAGATCTAGGTGAATCACACTGGATCGCCGTCAAGAATATCCTGAAGTACTTGAGAAGGACTAAGGATGTGTCCTTGGTATACGGTGGGTAGGAAGACGAGCTCGCTGTAAGGGGTTACACCGATGCTAGTTTCCAGTCAGACCCGGATGACTACAGATCGTAGTCTGGCTATGTTTTCTGCTTGAACGGAGGCGCTGTTAGTTGAAAGAGTTCTAAGCAAGCGACCGTTGCAGATTCTACTACAGAAGCTGAGTATATTGCAGCGTCGGACGCAGCAAAGGAAGCTGTTAGGATCAGGAAGTTTGTTGGCGACTTGGGTGTCATTCCTAGTGCTGATAGCCCCATTGCTCTGTATTGTGACAACAATGAGCGATCGCACAAGCGAAAGAACCCAAATCCCATCAACGATCGAAACACATACTCAGACGATTTCACCTTATCAGGGAGATCATAGACAGAGGAGACATGCACATTTGCAGAGTGTCGACTGATGACAACATTGTCGATCCGTTGACGAAGCCTCTCCCTTCGTCGAAGCATGAGGGTCATGTTAGAGATATGGGCATTAGATGTTTAGCAGTTCATGATTAGAGCAAGTGGGAGATTGTTGGTTTAATGCTCTATGATGTACTGTTATGCGAGCTTTATTTAGATACATTTGATGTATTGACACTTTCTATGGTTTATGGATGAGCGTTTTATTCATTACATGTTTTGCATACTTGATATGTTATGTAATCCATGTATTGTTATGAACAATACTAAACTCTCTAGTCGTATGTCATTGTGGAAATAATGATGTAATAAGACTAGTATGATGTGTGATTGATAATCATAGAGATGATCATAGGTATTGGATACAATCACAATCATAGGTATTCGTTGGAGAACGAAATACTGGATTGACCCGCATGAGATTGTCACATGGACTAGCGTCATGACTTGAATCTCATATGACGGTTCCATGATTGGATCCTAAGACCTGAGATATCTACGGAATCCAACATGAGGAGTTGCGTACTTTGAATACGTCAAACGTCCTGCGTAACAGGAGGACTATAAAGGTGTGTATCAGGTACGAAACGAATCATGTGCAGGATTGTAGATAGTCAAGACGGGATTTGTACCTCTCGTAAAAGAGAGAGATATCGCTGGGTCCCTCGTGTGATTGTAGATAGTCAAAACGGGATTTGTACCTCTCGTAAAACAGAGAGATATCGCTGGCGGACCGTCGGGTCTGGCCCTTCTGGTCCGTCTGGTCTGGACCCTTCCTTCTCTGTTTTTCATCGTTTTCTCGTGCGTTTGTCCTTTCCTGCGTGTGTGACCTTGTAGGCTCATTCGATATAGCAGTATAACCCGAAATCTCCATTCCGAATATAAAGTCATAGGCGGTCTCTAGCAAGACACTATGATGACCTATCTCGAATAGAGTTTGTTCGTGATCTTACGAACGCTAGTGATGATTCCGGTTGATGATCCTTTTGTATCACAATATCATATGTCAAACATAAGGCATGTACAAGCCACCTTATCTGATTCGACTGCTTTCTCATTCACTGAGTTCGACTGTGTAAAATAGACGACGTTCGTCTATAGTGCGGCAACACATTTCTACAGTCTCGCTCACACGAGGGGCCCGCGATATCTCTCTCTTTTACGAGAGGTACAAATCCCGTCTTGATTATCTACAATCCTGCACATGATTCGTTTCGTACCTGATACACGCCTTTATAGTCCTCCTGTTACGCAGGACGTTTGACGTATTCAAAGTACGCAACTCCTCATGTTGGATTCCGTAGATATCTTAGGTCTTAACCGTCATATGAGATTCAAGCCATGACGCAAGTCCATGTGACAATCTCATGCGGGTCAATCCAGTATTCCGTTCTCCAACAATACCTATGATTGTGATTGTATCTAATACCCATGATAATCTCTATGATCATCAATCACACATCATACTAGTCTTATTACATCATTATTCCCACAATGACATACGACTAGGGAGTTTAGTACTGTTCATAACAATATATGGATTTCATAACATATTTAAGTATGCAAAAACATGTAATAAAAAAACACTCATCCATCAACTCATAGAAAGTGTCAATACATCAAATGTATCTATAAATAAAGCTCGCAAAACAGTACATCATAGATCACTAAACCAACACTCTCCCACTTGCTCTAATCATGGACTACTAAACATCTAATGCCTATACCCCTAACGGATCGGCAATGTTGTCATATATCGACACTCTGCAAATGTGCACGTCTCCTCTGTCTATGATCTCCCTGATAAGGTGAAATCGTCTGAGTATGTGTTTGGATCATTGATGAGATCTGGGTTCTTTCGCTTGTGCGATCGCTCCATTGTTGTCAAAATACAGAGCAATGGGGCTATCAAAACTAGGAATGATACCCAAGTCTCCAACAAACTTCCTGATCCAAACAGCTTCCTTTGCCGCGTCCGACGCTGCAATATACTCAGCTTCTGTAGTAGAATCTGCAACGGTTGATTGCTTAGAATTCTTCCAGCTAACAGCGCCTCCGTTCAAGCAGAAAACATAGCCAGAGTGCGATCTGTAATCATCCGGGTCTGACTGGAAACTAGCATCGGTGTAACCCTTTACAGCGAGCTCATCTTCCGGCCCACCGTATACCAAGAACACATCCTTAATCCTTCTTGTTGGTTTAGTGCTCTATGATGTACTGATTATGAGCTTTGTTCAGATACATTCGATGTATTGATACTTTCTATGTGGTTTTATGAGAGTATTTTATTCATTACATGTTCTTGCATGCTAGATCTGTTATGAAATCCATGTATCATTAGGAATGATACTAAACTCCCTAGTCTTGTGTCGTTATGGGAATAACGACATAATAAGACTAGTATGATGTGTGATTGATGATCACATAGATGATCATAAGTATTGGATACGATCACAATCATAGGTATTCGTTGGAGAACGGAATACTGGATTGACCCACATGAGATTGTCACATGGACTAGCGTCATGACTTGAATCTCATATGACGGTTCCATGATTGGATCCTAAGACCTGAGATATCTACGGAATCCAACATGAGGAGTTGCGTGCTTTGATTACGTCAAACGTCCTGCGTAACAGGAGGACTATAAAGGCGTGTATCAGATACGAAACGAATCATGTACTGGATTGTAGATAGTCAAGACGGGATTTGTACCTCTCATAAAAGAGAGAGATATCGCTGGCCCCCTCGTGTGAGCGAGACTGTAGAAATGTGTGGCCGCACTATAGACGAACGTCGTCTATTTCAGACAGTCAAACTCAGTGAACGAGAAAGCAGTCGAATCAGATAAGGTGGCTTGTCCATGCCTTATGTTCGACATATGATATCGCGATACAAAAGGATCATCAGCCGGAATCATCACTAGTGTTCGTAAGATCACGAACCAACTCTATTCGAGATAGGTAGTCATAGTGTCTTGCTAGAGACCGCCTATGACTTGTATACCCGAAATAGGGATTTCAGGTTATACTGCTATGTCGAATGAGCCTACAGGGTCACACACGCAGGGAAGGACAAAAACACGAGAGAAAACGACGGAAAACCGAGTCGGACGGGTCAAGCCCCGACGGTCCGGATGCGTGGTCCGTCGGTTCTGGGAAGCAGAACGGAAAAATAATCGCAACTCTCTAAATTCAACACCTTATTTATTTTACAATGCATGTTCTCCCAAAAGAAACTCCAAAGTTCTAGTACACTTTTTGTAACACATTAGGTTAGGGTAGATTATATTATTTTCTAATATAATTTACGAATAACAAAAACACGTTAGATACGCCATAATATGTCCTATATACCACGTTAAACCTTCAAAAATTAATTTACACTATCATTTGACCAGTTTGACTCGTCGCACCGTCATACTCGT
>NW_010968414.1:0-465 GCF_000463585.1 Tarenaya hassleriana | reverse complement strand
TCACACACAAAGAGCCACAATAACAAAACAGTTCCACACTGATTTTATTTCTCTGGCAAACACAATACACCACAAGAAATTCTATCAGTAAACACCTTGTGTGCCGCAACACACCCCGGGTAACCCTAGACTCGTCTAGGCAGTTGAGCAGTTCGTCGTTTTGTTATAACGACTCCCCCTCAGACACAACTCACCCACTCTCAAGTAACCCTTTCCCTTACAGACTCTCCCACTTTTTCTCTTAAGTTTTTCGACACTTAACCAGTATTCCAACTTCTCCCTTTATACGCTGCTACATTGGTTCTTCAATATTTCTGAAATATTCAGTCTTCCATTTCTGCATTGTTTCCATTTCCATGATTAAAGCAAGCTTCCTTTTTCCTTCAGCTCTGTTTTCAGCAGTTTCCATATTGTTGCTTTTTTCCAAATTCTGAATCTTCTAGACTCCAACCTCAGACTTCAACA
>NW_010968413.1:0-465 GCF_000463585.1 Tarenaya hassleriana | reverse complement strand
ACACCTGCCAGAGGAGGTTATTCTTACTTCGTTACCTTTACCGATGAGTACAGTCATTACGGTTAAGTCTACTTAATGAGGCATAAATCTGAAACGCTTGAATTGTTCAAGACATTCAAAAACGAAGTAGAGAATCAACTTGGCAAGAGTAAGACACTCCGATCTGATCGTGGTGGTGAATACATGAGCTAAGAGTTCACTAACTATCTTAAAGATTGTGGAATGATTTCACAATTGACTCCTCCCATAACACCTCAGTGGAACGGTATTTCTGAGGGGAGGAACCGAACCCTATTTGATATGGTTCACTCTATGATGAGTCAGATTGATCTTTCAATATCCTTTTGGGGATACGCTCTTGAAACTACTGCTTATATATTGAATAGAAGTAAGTCATTCGAAATCGGTTCAGAAGACACCATATGAGATATGGGTTAGGAAGAGTCCCAAGATGTCTTATCTCAA
>NW_010968412.1:0-465 GCF_000463585.1 Tarenaya hassleriana | reverse complement strand
CGGGGGGAGCCACTCATTTAATGAGTGACCGCTCGTTTTGGTTTTCGCATGGAGCGGTCGCTCGTTTCTGACGAGCGACCGCGTGCTTTGGTTTTCGAAAAAAAAGGGGGCAAGATTTCAAGCGATCGCTCAAGAGAATGAGCGACCGCTCGCTCGCAAAACCCGAGTTTTTTTAACTCGGTTTCGAGAGGAAGCGCTGTTTCCATTGAACTCCTCTCTCCCTCTATCTCACCGGCGATAACCAACACCCCCCTGCTCGTTTCGTCCTCCATCCGACCCCTTGCTTAGCCGCCGTCCGCCTCTCCGACGCCCCGACGCCGCGCCTCGCCCGCTCTCTCTCTCTCGTCTCCCTCCATACGCGAATCGGTAATTTCTCTCCCCAAATCGTGTCACTGGGATGTTTAGGATAGGGATAGGTCGAAAATCTTGATGGGTATAGATGCTAGGGTTGATTTCGATCGATTT
>NW_010968411.1:0-465 GCF_000463585.1 Tarenaya hassleriana | reverse complement strand
TGTGATGATGCCTGAAAACTCATCTGAATAAGAACAGAGTTTTGAAACCCGCTAAGTGCACTGGAGGGTTTGAGATGCCTAATCAGATAATGACGAGAAGGGCAAATAAGTATTTTGGCATCAGTTGATCTTTAGTAGCAAGAACGAAGAAAGCTTCTCTGTGTATAAAAGGTCATGAATCAGTACTCATATACTGTAGTTGAAAATCCCTAATTTCCTGTAATTTGTAAGCTCCCAAAAATCATAGTGAAAATCTTCCATCTCTCCCGAGACGTAGGTATGAACACATTGTTCATACTGAACTCGTAAAACTCTTGTGTGTTCGTTCTTTTCCCTGTTTTCTTGTTCTTCGTCTTGTATTCAATCATTCGAACAGAGATTCAAGATTGGAAGAAGAGTTGAGGGAGCGGTGCTGATTCGGTTCTTGGTTCATCGGTGAAAAACACGGTGGTAGATAGTACAAGT
>NW_010968410.1:0-465 GCF_000463585.1 Tarenaya hassleriana | reverse complement strand
TAACATATTAACGAAAAATATATATGCCATTCATACAATTCATTTATTTACTTTCCAACTCCAATGGTTATTTTTATCTCTCCAATAGAAATAATTTAACACCTTATCTCTTTTTGTTTAAAAAGATTCTGTGATTTGTAAGTTTTTTGTTGTTTGGTTGTTCGTTTAAAATATTAAAACTTGCATACATATATACATATACGAACCTTCATGTATTTATATCCATGGACCTGAATATGTGTGCATAAATTTGTGGGGATTCAATGTATAATCTCTTTTTAAAAACAAAGGATATATAGCGAGGTAGTGCATACATATGATGAGGTGTGTTATATATATGTATGTGAGTGCGTGTGTTTGTATGCAGAAATGCCACAAACGTGCAAACGAATGCATATATCCGAATTCGAATCAAATTCCAATCGAACAAAATTATATAAAAAAAAATAGAATTCAAATCGAATC
>NW_010968409.1:0-465 GCF_000463585.1 Tarenaya hassleriana | reverse complement strand
AATCCATCTGAAATAACTGAAAAATATCAAGAATTCGTCAGAGAAAACGGGCGGGCCGCCTACTTTTCCGGGCGGTCGCTCGTTTTCGTGAATTGAAACGATTGATTCCAGGCGACCGCTCGGGTGGTCGCTCAAAACGGGACGGGCGGTCCGCCTGAAGAGGCGAGCGACCGCTCATTTTACATCTGCAAGTGGGCGACCGCTCGAAAAACCGAGTGGTCCGCCCATTTTTTCTGTGAAAATTTTTTTCTGACCCGATTTTGAGGAAATGTTGCATAAACATGAAGTCCGATAAGATTATCAACATTTAAGCACGCCAAAACATCATATAATAATACCGACAATCCAAAAAAAGGCAGCACGAGACAAGAGTTTTAAACACATGAAAACATCGTTCTACGGGTAATGTTAAACGTTCTATCCTAACGATGATCGAATCAAGGGGTCGTCCTCTTGCTCCCCTTG
>NW_010968408.1:0-465 GCF_000463585.1 Tarenaya hassleriana | reverse complement strand
ATCTAGATGCATTTGTCCTCTTTTTCATCGATGACCTCCTCATCTACTCGCCGGATCTGCAAACACATGAGGAGCATCTGTGGAAGATATTGCGGAGACTAAGGGAGAAACTACTGTATGCAAAGTTCAGTAATTGCAGCTTTTGGTTACAGGAGATTAGATTCCTGGGACACGTGGTATCGACCCATAGCATTCAGGTCGATCCGACCAAGATCGAGACCGTCATGGAATGACAGTCCCCGACTTCTGCTTTGGAAGTCAGGAGCTTCTTGGGACTAGCCAGCTATTACCAACGATTCGTCGAGAGATTCGCCAACATCGCTCGACCCTTGATGAAGCTGATAGGGAAGAACGCCAGGTTCGAGTGGACGGTAGAATGCGAGGAGAGCTTCAGAGAGTTGAATATGCCGGGTTCTACAGGAGGTTCATCAAGGACTTCTCGAAGATCTCGAGGCCTTTGACCGA
>NW_010968407.1:0-466 GCF_000463585.1 Tarenaya hassleriana | reverse complement strand
TCTTTTTGCTTATAAATTGCAAAACCAAAACTGTTCTCTTTTTTTTTCAACCTTTTTTTTTCTTTCGTTTTTTTTTTCTTTCGTTTTTCTTTTCTCTTTGATTATTTTTTTTCTTTGATTTTTTTTTCGTTTCTTTTTCTCTCTGTTTTTTTTTTACTTTTCACAAATGCAAACTTTGAAAAAAAAACGAATTGAAAATAGAAATGAAAACGAATTGAAAAGATAAAGGATAGATAAAACCTAGATTAGAGATGAGCTCTGATACCAACTGATGCGGAACCGAGGACCTTTGCTCTAATTAGGCGGGTGGAGACCGCGACCTCTAACCAACCGGTAGGAATCAACCTTGGCACAAGTCTAAAAGACTGCCTCGACCTAGACCTAACACCGTGATTAGCAACCTTTGTATAGTGAAGACGCCACAAACGGTTATGACTGTCCGTTTGATAAGTCGGGTGAACGCCAC
>NW_010968406.1:0-466 GCF_000463585.1 Tarenaya hassleriana | reverse complement strand
AGATAAGGTAAAAAGATCAAATCTAAATCAAATCGGATCATATCTAAATAAAATCAAATCAAATCATATCTAAATAAAATCAAATCAGATCATATCTAAATTTGATTATATCTAAATTAAATCTAATTAAATCAGATTTAAATCCTTCGTGATCTTGAGTTGAATCCAAATAAGGAAGCTTTGAGATTTCTTCGTTTCTTCTTCTTCAAGCAATGTCATGTCCGCATCACCTCCTGATATCGTCACAATAGATCCTCATAAGAAGGCGACACACGCACAACTTAGGAAGACTGGGATTCGGACACACCGGGAAGATAAAGAATCGGACATACCGAATTCTAAAGAAACTCAATTTTCTTTTATTCCATTTCCAAAGTCTGCTTAAACAAGTCTACAAAGATCTCATTATATAGGATTACAAATGTCAACAAGATAAGGTAAAAAGATCAAATCTAAATCAAATCGG
>NW_010968405.1:35117-35511 GCF_000463585.1 Tarenaya hassleriana | reverse complement strand
GTGGGGAAGGCTGTTTTCTCCGGTCCGCCTGACCAAGATTCTGGTCCGCCGGACCGGGACTTCCCAACTCACTTCCCGCACCCTTTTGGTCCGTCCGTGCCCGTTTGGTCCGTCTGAGTGGTCCTGGTCAGCCCCTGACCAACCTTGGTCCGGCTGACCAAGTCCACATTCTTACTTTTTTTCTTTTTCTTTTTTTTTCGTTTCCTTCGTTCTTTCTCGATCCTTTCCACACGTGACGATCTTCGTACCTCTTCTCGGCATTGTACTACTAAATTTTGGTGATTTGTGATATTTCTATTTAATTATTCATTTCTAAATAATTAAATATTCGAATTGGGTTTCGGGGTATTACAAATCCTCCCCCCTTAAAAGAATTCGTCCTCGAATTCAGAAT
>NW_010968405.1:24373-34680 GCF_000463585.1 Tarenaya hassleriana | reverse complement strand
AGCTCCCACTCTCGCGATCACGGGATAAGGTCTGACGTAGTGCGGCTTCAGCTTCCCGCTCTGCCCGAACCTCGCATGGCCCCGCATCGCCTGCACTCGGAGAAAGGCTTAATCCCCGACCTCAAGCTCGAAGTCTCGACGTCAGTGATCGGCATATGACTTCTGTCCGTCCTGCGCCGTCTTCAGATGGGCGCGAATCCTCCGTATCACTCCCGTAGTCTCCTCTACAATCTCTAGTCCAAACTCGCGACGCTCTCCGATCTCTGTCCAGCACAACGGAGCCTTGCACGGTCTCTCGTACAAGGCCTCGTATGGAGACATTCTGATGCTCGTGTGATGGCGGTTGTTGTACGCAAACTCGCACAACGTCAAGTACCGAGCTCCCCACTCCATAATACAAGCTCTGAGCATGTCCTCCAGAGTCTGTATTGTCCGCTCCGATTGGTCGTTTGTTTGGGGATGGTATGTCGTGCTCATCTTGAGCTTCGTCCCCAGAGCTTCATGTATCGCCTTCCATAGACATGATGTGAATCGGGCGTCTCGGTCTGAGATGATCTCGTTCAGAACCCCATGTAGACGCACGATCTCATCGATGTAAATCTGCGCCAACCGCTCAATCGAAAACTCCTGCCGGATGGAGATGAAATGAGCGGATTTGGTTAGTCGGTCCATGACTACCCAAATGGCGTTCTTCTTGCTGGGCGTGAGCGGTAATCCGACCACGAAGTCCATGGCGATCGAATCCCACTTCCATTCGGGTATCTCCAGTGGTTGTAGCTTCCCTCCAGGCATCTGTCGCTCTACTTTCACCTGTTGGCAGGTGAGGCATCTCGCTACGTAGTCCGCCACATCCCTGTTGACCCTTGGCCAAGTATACCACTGTCGTAGACCCTGATACATCTTGCTCGCCCCCGGATGTATCGTCAACCTCGACTGATGAGCCTCTGACAAAATCCCCTATCTCAGCTCTAGATCATTGGGCACACATAGTCGGTTCCCAAGTCGCAACGCACCATGCTCGTCGATGCGGTAGCCCTTCAGGCTATATTCCTCAATGCGATCCATGTATCGAGCGAGTAATGGATCACCGCGCTGTCCCCTGATCATGCGTTCTATCAGAGTCGGTGTCGACTCCTCTGCCGTCAATGAGAGATGTCCCAACATCGCAATTAACTCAGCGGCGTTGCTGCGAGATGAGGTGACAACATGTATGACCGCTAAGATCTTCTTCCGGCTAAGAGCGTCGGCCACTACGTTAGCCTTCCCCGGATGGTAGGCTATCTCCAGATCGTAATCTGCAATCAGCTCTAACCATATCCGCTGTCTCAGATTCAGATCCTTCTGAGATATTACATAAGTCAAGCTCTTGTGATCTGTGTTGAGCTTAACTTTCTCTCCGTACAGATACGATCTCCAGATTTTTAGCGCGTGAACTACCGCCGCTAACTCCATATCATGTGCCAGGTAGTTCTCCTCATGTTTCTTCAGCTGCCTCGACGCGTAAGCGATCACGTGTCCCTCCTGCATCAACACGCAACCGAGTTCGTGCTTGGACGCGTCAGTATATACCTCGTACAGCATTCCCAGCCGTGGTAATGCCAGGATCGGTGCTGATGTCAATTTCCGCTTTAGCTCTCTGAAGCTCTCTTCGCAGTCTGCCGTCCACTCGAACCTAACGTTCTTTCCTGTCAAATTCGTCAAGGGTCGAGCGATTTTGGCGAATCCCTCGACGAATCGTCGGTAATAGCCGGCTTGTCCCAAGAAGCTCTTGACTTCCGTCGCAGAAGTCGGGGACTGCCACTCCATGCCGGCCTCGATCTTTGTCGGATCGACTTGAATGCCCTGGGCCGATACCACATGTCCCAGGAATCCAATCTCCTGTAACCAAAAGCTGCAATTACTGAACTTTGCATACAATCGGTTCTCCCTTAGTCTCGGCAATATCTTTCGCAGATGCTCCTCATGTGTCTGCGGATCTGGCGAGTAGATGAGGAGGTCATCGATGAAAAAGAGGACAAACGCATCCAGATAGTCTATGAACACTCGGTTCATCAGTTACATGAACACCCAGACGCGTTCGTGAATCCGAAAGGCATGATCACGAACTCGAAGTGTCCATATCTAGTTCCGAATGTCGTCTTATGTATGTCATCCTCCTTGATCCGAATTTGGGGATATCCGGATCGTAGATCGATATTCGAATACCATTGGACTCTCTGTAGCTGGTCCAGCAACTCGTCAATCCTCGGTAACGGATACTGATTCTTGATAGTCACTTGGTTGAGCCCTCGGTAATCGATGTACAAATGCATACTCCGATCCTTTTTCTTCACGAAGAGCACTGGCGTTCCCCTCGGTGAACCGTTGGGCGTATAGACCTTTTTCATTTATTCGTTCAACTACTCCTTCAATTCGATCATCTCAACCGGTGTTACCCGGTATAGAGCCTTGGTGATTGACTCTGTACCCGGTAGTATATCAGTTGCGAAATCCATTTCTCCCCCTTGACAGAAATTCTGACAAGTCATTAGGGAAAAGCATTAGAAAGTCTCGGGTAACCGGTGTGTCCTCCAATCTATGCTTCGGGTAACAAGGAATGCCCGGTTGCTCTTCTTGATTTTCTTCTTTTCGGTCCTTCGTATTGAACTTAAGGGGGTCCTCTGCTAATGTCAATATAGTTGGCGAGCGAGATAAGTCCTCCCCCTTTGTCTTAAACCTCCCACTCGGGGTGGATTGGCATAGGTTCCTTTAGGTACTGCTATAGGGCTTCTTAGGGATTTTGGAATTAGTTCCCTAATTCCAATCCCTTAGTATAGACATTGGACTTAATTTTTGGAAATTGTTGATCTCTATTTAAGCATATAACTCTAGCTGCGCCATGTTAAATTTACTAAGCCTTCGACGACTCCAGCTCGCATCAGGAAAACATTTTTCATTGTAAAACCATAAGGTAATGAGTCGTTCTTTCCCATGGAACGAACGTTGCTCTGATACCAAAAGTTGTGACACCCGTAACCCGTGTACAGTATACGGGCTGTGCCACATGGACGATATACAATAAAATAATAAATTGCGGAAGCAAAATCACGAAATCCAAAATCATTTTAAATCAAATCAGAGTAAGCAGCGGGAATACAACGCGATCAGTATCGCAAAACAACACATGTCCGAATAGTCATAATTAAACCGTACAAAATGCGGAAATACAAGTCCCATCGTCCAAAATACAAATCCCGTACATGATGCTGCCTCTCTCGCATCGTCGTCGTCTGGTACGCTACGCGTAATCCTCGTGATCTGTAAAAACATATAACCACGAGGGCTAAGCACAACTGCTTAGTGAGTAGCCCGGGTTGATCCCGGTCATCCCGTTCCCAGCGAGAACGGTGATAAAACAATGGCATACAAGAAACACACAAGTAATAACAACACATAATTATATCACATCATTCATAATCACACCCGTATGGAGTCCACCATAGGGTTTAGCCATATACCCTAGTCAAGTCCATGACTAGGAGCGCATCCACGCCCGTCAAGTCCATGACGTTGGCCGTCGTGTCGCACACGACTAAAACGCGTCTCAAACGCCCGTCAAGTCCATGACGTTGATGGTTGAGTCCACAACCATCCACAAACACAATCACGCTTAACTCGTACGCACGAGCAAGCTACACACATGGCACACAACGTGCAATATTCCCATAGTACAATCATACGTATCACGGTATCCGGTCCCTACCGGGTTATCGTTCCACGCCATGCAATTCTACCCACAAATAGTCACTCAATGATCACTCATATTTTGATGTCGCACATCTCACTACGTCACGCAACGTCCTAACGAAAACTCGGTTCGATTGATCCCAATCGCAACGCTTTGTCCTTTGGTGAGGGTTTGGCCCATCCGTGGTCAAGTCTAGTTAGGCCCGGGCCAACCCCGTTGGTCGTTTCATATTTCCCGGTCGAAATGGAAATTTTCCTCTTTCCTCCGAGCCTGGTCCGACAGACCAAATCCTGGTCAGACCCGGACCACAGTCCCTTCTCTTATGGTCCGTTCAGCTTCCTTGGTCCGTTGGTTTGTTATGAGATAGGTCTGGTCCGCCCCTGATCACTGCTGATCAGGTACCGACCAAGACATGTCATTCGTTCTCGGCCCGTTTCCTCGGTTCAACGTGAAAATTTTCTTTTTCCAGGTCTGGTCCGGCGGACTGACGTTTGGTCAGCCCCGGACCAGTTCTCGTTTTTGGTTCGCCCCATTTCTCCTTGGTCCGTCGGTGATTTTGGCTTCTGGGCACATCTGGTCCGGCGGACTGACTTTTGGTCAGTCCCGGACCAGCTCACTTGGTCCGTTTCCTGCTTCGTTGGTCATCCGGACCATTTTTGGTCAAAAACAGGCTTGGTCCGCCGGACCAGGTTCTGGTCCGGGTCGGATCAAGCTTCCTCAGCTTCTTCTCCTCAGTCTGGCGGACTAAACAGGTTTCCTGGGTTGGTCCGGAGCTGACCAGTTCCTGGTCCGGCGGACCGGAACTGGGCAGTTCACTCGTTCGCGTTTTTCAGGTTTTGGTCCGACTTCGATCGTTCATATCTCCCTCATTTCTTATCCAAATTACGCACCGTTTGTTTCTAAATGTTCATTAGGATGTCCTCTTTAATATCCAGGCAGTAGATTGTTTTAGTATTTCTCCTATAAGTTGAAAAATGGTTCGTAACCCCTGTACGTCACAAAATAGCGACTCTGCAATTTCCAGTTTTTTCTCAGTTTTCATTCGCTCATATCTCCTTCATTTCTCAACCAAATTGAGTACCGTTTGTTTCTAAATTCACATTGAAATGTCCTCTATCAATCTCAAGCAACCAATCATTGAGATATCACGGTCACACGATGAAAACGAGAGTACACAGAAGCAACTCAAGCCACTCACCTTGTTCTTGAGCTTTGGTGAGCTTTGCCCGAGTTTTGGTGAGCTCCCTGTGGCTCCACACGACGTGAGAAGCTCCAAGTCACGTCTGGGCACGTCCCTCTTGGTCTCCCCGAGCTCCTTTCTCTCCCTTTCTTCTCTTTTCTCTCCCTTTCTCTCAATTTCTCCTCTCTCCTCTGTTTTGTCCGAAATGGCTCTGTGTGGGGGTTGAGGGAGGTGTTTGTGGGCGACGGGGAAGCTTCAGAGCAAGGAGACAACTCTAAGGGATAGGTGGGACTCCTAGGAATGGCGACTCGTCGAGTTTTCCACGCGTGGGGCTCATTTGGTTGCGGAAAAATCGGGTCAAAGTTGCTGCCGACACATGTGGGGAAGGCTGTTTTTTTCCGGTCCGCCTGACCAAGATTCTGGTCCGCCGGACCGGGACTGCCCAACTCACTTCCCGCATCCTTTTGGTCCGTCCGTGCTCGTTTGGTCCGTCTGAGTGGTCCTGGTCAGCCCCTGACCAACCTTGGTCCGGCTGACCAAGTCCACATTCTTTCTTTTCTTCCTCTTGGTCCGTCCACCAAGCCCAGTCCGTCTGAGTGGTCTTGGTCAGCCCCTGTAATACCCCGAATCCCGATTTAATATTTAATTATTTAAAAATAAATAATTAAATAGAAATGTCATGAAATCACCAAAAATAAAGAATACAATGCCGAGGAGAGGCACGAGGATCGACACACGCGGGAAGGATCGGGAAGGAACGAAGAGAGAAAAAAAAAAGAGGAAAAAGAAAGCCAGGCCTGGTCAGGGGCGGACCATGACTCCGCCGGACTCGGGCTGGACAGGCGGACTGGGAGAAGAAAATCGAAAAAAAAAAATAAACTGAGCCCGGTCCGCCGGACCAACTCCTGGTCGGCCGGACCGGGACTCGACAGAATCTCCAGCTCGCCATCTTGCAGTCTTGGGACGCGAGTTTCGCCTGAGTCCGCGAGTTGACTGTCGTCCTGCCGCCTCCCACGCCTTGATAAGGCTGCAGGCTCGCCCATGAGCCTTGCAGGAAACGAAATCGCCCTCTCTTCCACTCGATTCCGAGCTCCCAAAGTCCTCCCAAAACCATCTCGGGAGCAAAGAGGTGAAGAAGAGAAACCGAGAGAAAGAGGGAGAGGAGAGACGAATCGAGGCAAGGGGAGCTCGGTGAGACCAAGAGGGGCGTGCCCAGACGTGTCCCGGAGCTTCTCCCGCCGTGTGGAGCCACGAGGAGCTCACCCAAGCTCGGACCAACTCAAGAACAAGGTGAGTGGTGTAATACCCCGGATCCCAAAATAAATATTTAATTATTTTCGAGAATAAATAATTAATTAAATGCATATAATAATTCGAGAATGGAAGTGAAAATAATAATAATAATAATAATAAAATGGAAAAAGAGTGCAAAGCCGGAAATGTAAAAAAAAAAGGATCGAAAAATAAGCGGCGAAGAATGTTGAAAATTATCTTCAGTTCGGGCCTCACCAGAAACTGGTGAGTCGGACCAGGGTCGGATCGTCGGACCAAGACGAGGAGGAACTGATCGGAAAAAGATAGAAAATTTTGGAAAGTGAAGTTGGTCCGCCTGACCAAAATCTGGTCAGGGTCGGACCAACCTACTCAGCCGTCAGACGGAACAGAGGAAAGAAGAGGCGGAGCGAAAGAAGAAAATGGGAGATTGGTCCGGGGCTGACCAGAAGTCAGTCCGTCGGATCAGAAGTCAGTCCGAGAGAAAATACCACGTCGGACCAAAGGAACGGACTAAGAGGAAGAAAAATTGGGTCTGGTCCGGAGCTGACCAAATGTGGTCAGCCGGACCAGAACACCTTCGGACCGAAACGGACATCGACGGACCAAAAATTTGGTTTTGGTCATCCGGTCCGGCGGACCAAATTCCTGGTCAGGCGGACCGGCAGTGCAAACTTTTCCAGCACATGCTTGCGAAGTAGCCGTTTTGAGTGCGATCTACCAGCCTGTCCCGACCCCTTTCGACGCGATTCGACCTTCCACGACCCATATAGTGTTGCAGGCTTGGACTTGGACCTTGGATTGAGCCCATTCGACCTCTGCTTCGTGTCCAAAAACCCTAGCAAAGTAGGGACGCAGCCATTTTTCTGCTACAGAGGAAAGACAAAGGAAAGGGAGAAGAGAGGGAGAAAGGAGGAGAAAGAGAGAGGGGGAAGGAGAAAGAAGCTCGTGGGAGCAAAGAAGGCCAGCCCCAGAGGGTCTAGGACGGTCTTCGTCATCGGAGTCGCCGGAAAACGGCAATAAATCCGGCCAAAACTCAGATCCGAATCTGAGCAAAGGTGAGTGGCTTGAGTTGCGTCTGTGTAAGCTCATTTTCGTCGATGTGATGGTGTTATCTCGATGATTCATTGATTGCTTTTGAAAGAGGACATTTCAATGAAGATTTAGAAACAAACGGTACTCAATTTGGTTGAGAAACAAGGGAGATATGAACAAACGAAAACTGTGAAAAAACAGAAATTGCAGAATCGCGAAACTTATGAGGTACAGACGTTACGAATCAATTTTCATCATGTATACATAGATTTGAAGTAATCTATTGATAGGATATGAAAGAGGACATCCCAAAGAACATTTAGAAACAAACGGTGCGCAATTTGGTTAAGAAACGAGTGAGTTATGAGCAATCGAAGTCGGACCAAAAACCCAAAAACGCGAAGGAATGAACTGCCCAGTTCCGGTCCGCCGGACCGGAACTGGTCAGCTCCGGACCAAGTCCGGAAAATTGGATGCGATGGCCAACGTCATGGACTTGACGGGCGTGGATTCGCCCCTAGTCATGGATTTGACTAGGGTATATGGCTATATGATATTATTCCGTTGTGTCGTGGACTCGACATCGGTAGTCACGTGAGTGACGGGCGCAGGAGACGCGCAAGATCGCATGTGATGCGATGGCCAACGTCACGCGAGTGACGGGCGTGGGTTCGCTCCTGGTCATGGATTTGACCAGGGTATATGGCTAAGCCTTATGGTGGACTCCATACGGGCGTGTTTGTGTTTGCCATTGATGTGATTTTTGTGTGGATATATTCGTTGCATGTGTTTTACTGAAAATGTCGATTGTACCGTTCTCATTGAGTACGGGATTTCTGGGTTCAACCCGGGCTACTCACTAAGCAGTTGTGCTTAGCCCTCGTGGTTTCATATTTTTCCAGATCACGAGGATTACGCCTAGCTCATCGGACGACGACGACTGGAGAGCAGCAGCATCATGTACGGGATTTGTTTTCCTAACTCCAAGGATATGTATCTTCCGACATTTTGTACGGTTTAATTATGACTATTCGGACATGTGTTGTTTTGCGATACTAATCGCTTGTTGTATTTTCCGCTGTCACTCTGAATTATGTTAAAAATGTTTTTGTTTTCCGCGTTTTTCGCTTCCGCAAATCTGTTAATTATTATTTTATTATACATTGTCCATGTGGCACAGCCCGTATACTGTACACGGGTTACGGGTGTCACAGCCCCTGACCAGCCTTGGTCCGGCTGACCAAGTCCACATTATTATTATTATTTTTTCTTTTTTTTTGTTTTTTCGTTTCCTTCGTTCTTTCTCGATCCTTTCCACACGTGGCGATCTCCGTACCTCTTCTCGGCATTGTACTACTAAATTTTGGTGATTTGTGATATTTCTATTTAATTATTCATTTCTAAATAATTAAATATTCGAATTGGGTTTCGGGGTATTACAGGAAAGGCCACCGAAACGTCGCGAACTAAGACCCTCAATGAACATCCTCGTGACACTCATGCTAGAGAGATCATGTGTTACAAGTGTCGAGGGAGAGGTCACATGGCTCGTGAATGTCTGAACCAAAGAGTTATGATCATTACAGATAAAGGAGAATACGAGTCTATGGACGAAGAGGAAGCGGGTGATCTCGAAGAAGAAATCGAGTATCCGGATAGTGGTGAACTTCTAATCACTAGACGAGTGCTTAGCGCTTTAGTAAACCCGGATGAGACGGCCCAGAGAGAGACTATAATACGCGATGTATTGTACAAGGAAAAATATGCGGTATGATCATTGATAGTGGGTCATGCACCAATGTTGCGAGTGATTACATGGTGAAGAAGCTTGGCTTAACCACCGAGAAACACCCACACCCTTACAAGCTTCAATGGCTTAACAACCAAGGGGAGATCAAGGTGAGCGAGAGAGTTAAGATTCCCTTTAGTATCGGGCGTTATCATGACGAGGTCATGTGTGACGACGTTCCCATGCAAGCGGGACATATGCTACTGGGTCGGCCTTGGCAGTTCGATAGAGAAGTAACCCACGATGGTAGGGCCAACCACTACTCGCTCGTGCACAACAAAATGAAAGTTGTGTTGGCTCCCCTCAGTCCATCTCAAGTACACGAGATGCAGCTTTGACTAGCAAAGGAAACCGAGCCGAAGAAAGGGAACTTTTACCTTAAGGCTAGTCAGGTCGACAAGGCTATTAGACAAGAGCAAACGGTGCTTCTTTTGGTCTTTAAGGACCTCATGAGCTTGCGGACCGAAGCACCAAACAATAGCCCAGCTGTTAGTCGACTTCTTGAGCGATTTAGAGATGTATTTCCGGAAGAAATACCCGCCGGTCTTCCTCCTATTCGAGGAATCGAGCACCAAATCGACCTTATTCCCGGTGTTCCTTGCCCAACCGGCCTGCTTATCGTATGAACCCCGAGAAAACAAAAGAGCTCGAAAAACAAATACAAGAGCTTCTGAACAAGGGGTACATCCGCGAAAGCCTCAGTCCATGTGATGTTCCGGTACTTCTAGTACCGAAGAAAGATGGAACATGGCGAATGTGTGTGGATTGCCGAGCCATCAACAATATTACGGTTAAGTATAGGCATCCGATTCCGAGGCTATATGATATGCTCGATGAGTTGAGCGTGTTGGTTTAGTGCTCTATGATGTACTGATTATGAGCTTTGTTCAGATACATTCGATGTATTGATACTTTCTATATGTTTTTTATGAGAGTATTTTGTTCATTACATGTTCCTGCATGCTAGATCTGTTATGAAATCCATGTATCATTATGAATGATACTAAACTCCCTAGTCTTGTGTCATTATGGGAATAACGACATAATAAGACTAGTATGATGTGTGATTGATGATCACATAGATGATCATAGGTATTGGATACGATCACAATCATAGGTATTCGTTGCAGAACGGAATACTGGACTGACCCGCATGAGATTGTCACATGGACTAGCGTCATGACTTGAATCTCATACGACGATTCCATGATTGGATCCTAAGACCTGAGATATCTACAGAATCCAACATGAGGAGTTGCGTGCTTTGATTACGTCAAACGTCCTGCGTAACAGGGGGACTATAA
>NW_010968405.1:21712-23000 GCF_000463585.1 Tarenaya hassleriana | reverse complement strand
CAGTCTATTCTCCAAGGCTGGTCCGTCCGTTCTCAAACGTAGACCGTCCGTTCCACACCTGGAACGGACGGTCCGAAGTCCAGATTCCGAAATTTTTCGTCTTCTAGGTCTGATTACGCAACCGTTGCTTAATCTGATCAACTGTAACTCAAATAGATATGATTCATTCTTATGGATGGTCCATAGTGAATGAATACATGTAACTTAGTCAAGATATAGGATATGCTTGATTGAGTGGGAGCTCCGGGATTGGAATACATAGTCGAATGAATTGTCTATTCGGATTATGTTAATCGTTGCACAGAAACCGATTAGATCTAGAAGCTCTATGAGTAAAACACTTGTCAAGGCATCGATCGTACGTGTCATGGGCCATGCCAAAGCTGGGTGTGCCGTGTTATCTTGGTGAGGCAAGATGGAGAAATGGTGGTTCTCATAGCTTGAAAATAGATGCTTGATCTAGTGAGGTTTCAAAAATCCCTTATTCATGTAATGCTAAGTGTGTACCTCCCATTACTAGAGCGCTTGTCAATGCATCGATCGTCCGTAACACGGGTCATGCCAAAGCTGAGCGTGCCGGATTATCTTTGTGAGGCATGGTAGCAAATCGTGGTTCCTACAACTTGAATATGGTTTATCTTGGGTTAAGTTGTCAAGTTTGACTTGAGACTTAATGGTACAGATGAGACCAGTATGCAATGATAGTTGATATCATAGTCTCATAAAGGATCTAAGAGTCATATTAGATATGATTGACATTAGATGTCTACCTAAATAGCATAAGGATAGGTGTAACAACTTGTTATTATGTGAAATACGGATCTTAGTCCCATATAGAAATTTATTGTAGGGTTATTATTCTTTATGGGAATATAGCTCATCTTTGCATCTGTGTTGTCATTGTTTGATGATGGACTAGCTGGTAGTGGATCATAGATAGATTGACACTGATTGATGATGGACTAGCTGGTAGTAGATCATTGATAGAATCTGCATGTAGATGTGTTTTCGTTCTGCTTTGTCTTTTTCTGTAGGACATAGCGTTAACCGGTATTGTACCGAAGTTGACGATGCGATCTATCCTTATGAAGGATAAGACTCTAACCATGGCTTCTAGATCGATCATTGATGCTTATCGGAAGCATGTGGATGATGATCCAGACAAGTCTAGCTTGACGTTTGGAAACATGACCTCGGAATTGCGTAAGCAATTAGAGGACATGGACGATTCTTTGATAGTTGATCAGTTGAATGCGTCATTCCAAAAGAAAGCTGAGAGCCACAGAAA
>NW_010968405.1:19524-21141 GCF_000463585.1 Tarenaya hassleriana | reverse complement strand
CTGACCTTCCTCTGGCATTGTCGTCTAGGCCATATAAACGAGAAGCGCATTCAGAAGCTTCATTCTGAAGGTCTTCTGGATTCATTTGACTTTGAGTCTCTTGAATCATGCGAGTCTTGTTTGATTGGCAAGATGACGAAGCATCCTTTCAAGGGGAAAGGACAGAGAGCGACAGAGTTATTGGATCTGATACATAGTGATGTATGCGGCCCAATGAGCTGTCCAGCTAGAGGAGGTTGTCTGTATTTCGTTACGTTCACTGATGATTTCAGTCGATACGGTTATGTCTATTTGATGAGACATAAGTCTGAAACACTTGAAATGTTCAAGGCTTTCAGAAACGAAGTGCAGAACCAGCTTGGCAAGACGATCAAGACCCTTCGATCCGATCGTGGTGGTGAGTATATGAGCCAAGAGTTCACTGACTATCTGATTTTATTGTGGTATTGTATCACAATTAACTCCTCCTGGAACGCCACAATGGAACGGCGTGTCTGAACGGAGGAACCGAACACTGTTAGACATGGTTCGGTCTATGATGAGTCAGACAGATCTTCTGAAGTCCTTTTGGGGCTATGCTTTAGAGACCGCTGCATATCTGCTGAACAGGAGTCCAACGAAGTCGGCTGAAACGACACCATATGAGATATGGACGGGGAAGCGTCCCGCGTTATCGTTTGTCAGAATTTGGGGTTGCGACGCTTACGTGAAGCGTCAGATGGCTGATAAGTTATCCTCCAAATCTGATAAGTGTTTATTTGTAGGCTACCCTAAGGAAACTAAGGGTTACTACTTCTACATTCCGGCAGAGAACAAAGTGTTCATTGCCAGGAATGCGACTTTTATGGAGCGAGAGTTCGTCTCCAGAAGAGTCAGTGGGAGTAGGATCGAACTTGAGGAAGTTCGAGAGCAGCAAGTAGACGCTGAGCCGAGTGAACAAGTTGAAGAAGTTCAACCTGTTTTACTGCCCGATGTGACTCAACCTTTGACGAGTGAACCTTTGAGATCAGGCAGGATTCGCCAAGATCCAACGAGATATGGATTTCTCGTGACTGGGAATGAGGAACTCATGTTATTAGAACATGACGAGCCCACCACATACCCAGAGGCAATGGCGAGTCCGGACTCCGAAAAATGGCTCCAGGCTATGAAGTCCGAGATGCAATCCATGTCAGACAACCAAGTATGGACTCTGGTTGATGCATCTGAAGGGATAAAACCCATCGGATGCAAGTGGATCTTCAAGAAGAAGACCGACATGGATGGCAACGTGCACACGTATAAGGCACGACTTGTGGCGAAAGGATTCCGTCAAATTCATGGTATTGACTATGATGAGACCTTTTCGCCCGTAGTTATGCTGAAATCCATCAGGATCCTACTTGCCATAGCCACATATTACGACTATGAGATATGGCAAATGGATGTCAAGACCACGTTCCTTAACGGGAACTTGACCGAGGATGTGTACATGACACAACCCAAAGGTTTTGTCGATCCAAGGAACCCGAGGATGGTGTGCAAGCTTCAGAGGTCCATTTATGGACTGAAGCAGGCTTCGAGGAGCTGGAACCTTCGCTTTGATGAGACAATAAAAAAGTTTGGTGTCTCACAGAA
>NW_010968405.1:14739-18899 GCF_000463585.1 Tarenaya hassleriana | reverse complement strand
TTTCTGTTTGAACGGAGACGCTGTTAGCTGGAAGAGTTCCAAGCAGGCGACCGTTGCAGATTCTACTACAGAAGCTGAGTATATTGCAGCGTCGGACGCAGCAAAGGAAGCTGTTTGGATCAGAAAGTTTGTTGGTGACTTGGGTGTCATTCCGAGTGCTGATAGCCCCATTGCTCTGTATTGTGACAACAATGGAGCGATCGCACAAGCGAAAAAACCCAGATCCCATCAACGATCTAAACACATACTCAGACGATTTCACCTCATCAGGGAGATCATAGACAGAGGAGACGTACACATTTGAAGAGTGTCGACAGATGACAACATTGCCGATCCATTGACGACTAGTCCATGTGACAATCTCATGCGGGTCAGTCCAGTATTCCGTTCTGCAACGAATACCTATGATTGTGATCGTATCCAATACCTATGATCATCTATGTGATCATCAATCACACATCATACTAGTCTTATTATGTCGTTATTCCCATAATGACATAAGACTAGGGAGTTTAGTATCATTCATAGATGATCATAGGTATTGGATACGATCACAATCATAGGTATTCGTTGCAGAACGGAATACTGGACTGACCCGCATGAGATTGTCACATGGACTAGCGTCATGACTTGAATCTCATACGACGATTCCATGATTGGATCCTAAGACCTGAGATATCTACAGAATCCAACATGAGGAGTTGCGTGCTTTGATTACGTCAAACGTCCTGCGTAACAGGAGGACTATAAAGGCGTGTATCAGGTACGAAACGAATCATGTACTGGATTGTAGATAGTCAATACGGGATTTGTACCTCTCGTAAAAGAGAGAGATATCGTTGGGCCCCTCGTGTGAGCAAGACTGTAGAAATGTGTGGTCGCACTATAGACGAACGTCGTCTATTTCAGACAGTCGAACTCAGTGAACGAGAAAGCAGTCGAATCAGATAAGGTGGCTTGTCCATGCCTTATGTTCGACATATGATATCGCGATACAAAAGGATCATCAGTCGGAATCATCACTGGCTTTCGTATGATCACAAACAAACTCTATTCGAGATAGGTAGTCATAGTGTCTTGCTAGAGACCGCCTATGACTTGTATTACCGGAATGGAGATTCTGCGTTTTACTGCTATTCCGGATGAGCCTACAGGGTCACACACAATAGGGATGGACAAGTACGTGTGCTAAATTATCCCGATTAGGAATCCTAATTGGATTGAGATTCCTAATTGGAATAGGAATCCTAATGGGATTAGGAATCCTATTATGTATAGGAATCCTAATGAGATTAGAATTCTATTACATCTAGGAAACCTAATGAGATTAGAATTCTAATAGGTTTAGGAAACCTAATTAGATTAGGATTCCTAGTAATCTATTCCTTGTCAAATTAGGATTTTTGGAAAGTCTATATAAGGAGAATGTCTTCTAGGGTTTTAAGTGAAGAAAAAAAACAAGAAGAAAAAAAAAGGAAAAAGAAGAAGAAAAATTAATACATATTTTTCAGTTTAGAATTAGATTCTAAGCTTTGAAAAATAAAACCCTAAGCCTCCAAAAACCTTGCACACAAGAGAGATCGAGATCTCTAGTCCTAGCAGACAAGTTCCAAGGTGTTGGAATCCATCCCGAGGTGTGGATACGTGTAGAGGGCGAGGTATTCTTCCTGCCTAGAGTGATCGGACGAACAGATCAATTGATACAGGCCCCGGATCGATTGAAGTAAGCGTTCTAACGTTTCTATGATTCAATAGTAGCATGGTTCTAGGGTTTCATTAAAATTTTTGTTTTATATCCGCTGCGCAAACCCTAGAATCGATCTCTTAGGAATTAGATTCGCTCATGAGATCCCAGGAAACCCAACAGAGCGGAGCCACGATCTTTTCGAAGATAGATCTTAAGAGTGGCTACCACCAAGTGCAGATGAAGGAAGGCAATGAATGGAAAGTCGCCTTCAAAACGAAACAAGGGTTATACGAGTGGCTCGTTATGCCTTTCGGGCTTACGAACGCCCGAGCACTTTCATGCGACTTATGAACCAGATCTTGAGAGCTTTTATCGGAAAATTCGTCGTGGTCTATTTTGATGACATGTGTAATACCCCGAAATCTGATTTGAATATTTAATTATTTTCAAAGATAAATAAGTAAATAGACAGGACATTAGTTTAAATATAAGGTACAACATCAGAAAAAAAGACACAAAATAGATCAGACTGGTCAGCCCAGAAAAAAAAAGGACACAGAATGATCTAAAGTGGCGGAGAGTTGATTCGATCGAGTAAAAGCAATTCGTACAATTTTGGTCAAATTTGGTTGAATCAGTTTCATTCAAGCGAAAAATAAAACGATGTGGAAACTCGGTCGAATTTGCATAAATCTGTAAAATGATGAATAATGTCGGTGAATAGTAACCGTGAATAGTGTGTGAATAGTAACCGTAAATAGTGTCGGTGAATAGTGACCATGAATAGTAACCGAGCAAAAATCCCACATCGAAAATTCTACCCATTTTCAAGGATTTGGAACTCTATATAAGGGGAGTTTGGCTCAAGACTTCAACACACCAAGTCCTAAGTCCTATAGGGGATCTAGAGAGCTTTATAAGAAGTCTAATACGACCATAAGCTCTCGGGAACCTCTCCGGACTAGCGACAAATTTTTAGGCCTTATCAGGCCAGATCCACTTGCTGGATCTATCTGCGGTGTAGATACCGTAGAGGGCGTTACTTTTTGTGGCGTCTTCTAGTGGTGCACGGACGTCGCCAGGTCCAGTCTCGCCGGTTAAGGTTAGTATCTCTCTTCGTGTTTTAGTGTTTTCCTATTCTAGGATTAATAAATTATGAATTTATCTTTCCGTTGCATAGTCTTAGAACTAGGTTAGTGCCATGGTGGAAACCGTGACAGTAGGCTAAGGAAATCAAACAAACAACCTCTCAATTCAGTCGATTTTGGACAGAAAGAGAGTAGAGGAGAAAGAGAGGGGGAGAGTAACCAACGCAGTGGAGTTTTGAGACACACAGGACCAAGTACTTAGCACAATATCCGAGCCGAAACATAGTGAGTGGTTTTGAGTTGAGTTTGTGAGATTCAATTCTCATGTTTAATGGTGTAGATTAGTATTTCTGCAAGGATTTAGGATCTAAGGATGTTTAGTAATAAATGAGTAGCAATTGACATAAAAAGCCGATAAAAAAAAACTAGACATAAGAAATAATGATTTAGAACGCACCCCTTGAACTGACCGATCCGATGAACAGATCGATAGGTCCAGGCATATAAATGAAACGTACCAAGTACCTGTCTAGATCGGACGAATTGACTCAAATGGATTAAAACGGTAATATGGTGTTAAATGGTATTTAAACGAAATAGGATAAAATAAGGGTGAACAAAACGTGAAAAAGGTAAAAGTAAATAGAAGAAAGGAATTAAACCGAAACGAATACGAAGGGTAAATCTAAGAGAAATACTCGGAATTGCGATGTAGAAATAACTGATAAATAATTATGATAATGCATGTGATTGAATGATTAAGGAACCCCGTACTTAGTACCGGTTGACGCCGTGAGTCAGTGCTAGTACGGGGATGTGTGGATTTAGAACCAGTGCTGGTTGACGAACTTGGAGTCAGCACTGGATGATATGTGGTTTCGGTAATAGTACCGGTTGACGAACTTGGAGTCAGTACTATTACCGAAATGGAATACCAGTACCGGTTGACGATGTGGAGTCAGTACTGATATAGTTGGGTGGACGTTTCTGGAGCGGTGCCTGTGACAACCCAGGGTACCGCAGGAGGGCGGGGAGTGATCGCCGGTGCGAGAGGCATGGACAAGGGGCGGCTCCTGACGAGCTTCTCGGTAGGGGGTACAGGGATGAAGCGGACACACCGGAATGAGAGGGATCCGAGGGCTGTGTAGGTATGGGACTACACAGTCTAAGATAACTTAAAGGAATTAATTGAGCTACTCATAGCAACAAGATGCATCTACCTTTTCGGTTGCCCATCTCGAGAGAACTCCAAAGTTAAGCGTGCTGACATTGGAGTAGTCTTAGGATGGGTGACCTCCTGGGAAGTACTTTCCGAGATGTGTGCGAGTGAGGACAAAACACGCAAAAAGGTCCCGTGTTGGTGTGTGGGGACAGCTCTATCATTC
>NW_010968405.1:12418-14265 GCF_000463585.1 Tarenaya hassleriana | reverse complement strand
CACCGGAATGAGAGGGATCCGAGGGCTGTGTAGGTATGGGACTACACAGTCTAAGATAACTTAAAGGAATTAATTGAGCTACTCATAGCAACAAGATGCATCTACCTTTTCGGTTGCCCATCTCGAGAGAACTCCAAAGTTAAGCGTGCTGACCTTGGAGTAGTCTTAGGATGGGTGACCTCCTGGGAAGTACTTTCCGGGATGTGTGCGAGTGAGGACAAAACACGCTAAAAGGTCTCGTGTTGGTGTGTGGGGACAGTTCTATCATTCCGTAGCGGCCTCGGGTCGTTACAGTGCCGGTCGATGATGTGGAGTCAGTACCGTTAAGGAAATGTGTAGTGAAGCCAGTACCGGTTGACGGCGTGGAGTCAGTACTGGTGGATCCGAGTGGTCGTCTTTATAATAGTACCGGTTGACGAAGTGGAGTCAGTACTATTATACGGAAGTAGGGTAAAGTCTAGTACCGGTAGACGAATTGAGTCAGTACTAGATGATACCGAAAGGAACGGTACCTGATAGTGCCGGTGGACGACTTGAGTCAGTACTATCAGGTATCGGAAAAATGTATGAAATAATGTTAATGTGTTAAAAATATAAGTGAGAAAGGATTAAACGGATTAAAATAATTCTTGCATTGAGAGATTAGTTGGCACCATTCTCCATGAGAATGGGCTCTCCGGGCTCAACCCGGGCTGCTCACTAAGCTTTTGCTTAGCCCTCCGTTGTTGAATTTTTCAGATCCGGAGGAGCACGAGTAGCGCACTGTGGACGACGACAACTTGTGAAGACATCATTTATGTACGGTTAATTAATCCTGTTTTCGTACGTTTTGGTTTGGGGAACAAGGTTTTGTGTGGAACAGTGTGTTTAATTGTGGGTTTGGACAGGGGCATTATCAAAAATGCCCTTAAAATGCTACTTGTACTTCATTGAGTACCCTTGTCTCAGAAAAAAAAAATAACCCCTTCACATATACCCTCTCCATATGTACAATTTCCATTATACCTTATATTATAAAACAAATAAAATTAAAATAAATTAATAAAACAATAATTTTCTCGTTTGGTCTCTGTGTCCCTACATTTGCTTCATTTATCCGATTTGCTTGCTCTCTCTTCGATAATTTGCGAAATTTGTGAAATTGCATTAGTACCGTGTTAAAGTCTTGAATAGATAGAAAAACGTTTTACACTGTGTGACCCATGTGACCCATGTGACCCGTGACTCAGTGGCATTTATAAAACACGGTCAAATCTCGATTTTAAAGTGTTAAAATGGATTATATGATGTTTTACAATGATAATATGGTATCTGCAAGTTAAATTCGTTAACAAAAGTAAGAGTTATATGAACATTAGTACAATTTGTTCATAAGTTGTCATGAAACACTAGTATCACTTATGGATTACATTTGTATGAATGATTTGAATATGAAAATTGAAACGAACATGATTTTAAAGTTGTTATTGATGTTAAAATCCATGATTAATCACTGAATAACCATGTCAAGTCTCTAATTCGATAAATTCGACCCATGTGACCTATGTGACCCATGTGACTCACCTGTGACCCGTGACTCGGTGGCACTTATAAAATACGGTCAAATCTCGATTTTAAAGTGTTAAAATGGTTTATATGATGTTTTACAATGATAATATGGTATCTTCAAGTTAAATTCGTTAACATAAGTAAGAGTTGTATGAACATTAGTACAATTTGTTCATAAGTTGTCATGAAACACTAGTATCACTTATGGATTACATTTGTATGAGTGATTTGAATATGAAAATTGAAACGAACATGATTTTAAAGTTGTTATTGATGTTAAAATCCATGATTAATCACTG
>NW_010968405.1:9482-12320 GCF_000463585.1 Tarenaya hassleriana | reverse complement strand
TTCTTTCTCATTTCCAAGTAAAAGTAAAAGTAAAATCCAAAATACGAAAGAGTTTACAAAAACTGAGTTTACAAATTATGAAAGAGTTCACAATAAATAACGGGTTAGTTATACACATTTTTACCATTACAAAATATATCGATAGCCAATTTTTTACGGATGAGTGGTATGGTCCCATCGCATATCGACATGAATTCTGTTCCCTTGTTCAAACCAGATATAAGTGCGTGCTCAATGAGGACTCCCGCAAGCGCCAAAATACGAAAGAGTTTACAAAAACTGAGTTTACAAACTACGAATGAGTTCACAATAAATCCATGTGACCTATGTGACCCATGTGACTCACCTGTGACCCGTGACTCGGTGGCACTTATAAAATACGGTCAAATCTCGATTTTAAAGTGTTAAAATGGTTTATATGATGTTTTACAATGATAATATGGTATCTTCAAGTTAAATTCGTTAACATAAGTAAGAGTTGTATGAACATTAGTACAATTTGTTCATAAGTTGTCATGAAACACTAGTATCACTTATGAAATACATTTGCATGAGTGACTTGAATATGAAAATTGAAACGAACATGATTTTAAAGTTGTTATTGATGTTAATATCTATGATTAATCACTGCATAACCATGCGAAGTCACTAATTCGATAAATTCGACCTATGTGACCAATGTGACCCATGTGACTCACCCGTGACCCGTGACCCATGTGACCCGTGTGACCCGTGTGACCCGTGTGACCTGTGACTCATGTGACCCATGTGATCCATGTGACCCATTGGACTTATGTTTTTTCTTCTTTCTCATTTCCAAGTAAAAGTAAAAGTAAAATCCAAAATACGAAAGAGTTTACAAAAACTGAGTTTACAAATTATGAAAGAGTTCACAATAAATAACGGGTTAGTTATACACATTTTTACCATTACAAAATATATCGATAGCCAATTTTTTACGGATGAGTGGTATGGTCCCATCGCATATCGACATGAATTCTGTTCCCTTGTTCAAACCAGATATAAGTGCGTGCTCAATGAGGACTCCCGCAAGCGCCAAAATACGAAAGAGTTTACAAAAACTGAGTTTACAAACTACGAATGAGTTCACAATAAATAATAAGTTTACAAAATACGAAAGAGTTCACAATAATGGATTAGCGGTTAATGAGGACTCCCGCAAGCGCCATCTTTAACTGTGGTTCCCATTGTGCGTGGAATATATAGATGTTGGAACTGTGATTCTTTCTCGAAGTACATCCATTCATCCTGTGTTAATACTTCTTTAAGCGTCTATAGCATCTCATAGGGATAACACTTCATATTGATCTTCGAAAGAAAACTGAATGTCTTCGAATTTGTAGACAAATGGAAGCTGCAAAATAAAATAATTGTTCGTCATTATGATCTTTGTGACCTTGGACCTGTGACCCGTGACCCGTGTGACCCGTGATCCATGTGACCCGTGACTCGTGACCCGTGATCCGTATGACCTGTGTGCTCCTTGTGAGTCATATTATCTTGTTACCATATAAATCTATGTGACTCATATAACATGTGACCTACATGACCTTGCGACTTAGGAAAACATTAAACTTGCTAAGGTATTTCGAAATCCCACGTTCACACCCTAACTTTCTATTTCGAATTCCTAAAACCCAAATTATATATTTCAAAACAAAAAACCCTAACTTTATATTTAGAAATCTACTCTAATTTTCAATTTCGAAATCCCTAAACCCTAAATTCCTATTTTGAAATCCTAAAGTATCCAATAAGTTTAATAATTTTACTCAAGGATCAGGTCACAGAAGAAAAAAATGGAGAAGAATATGCAGAAAAACCTACCGTTTCTAATGGGAGATCGTTGTCCGACGATGACGAAGATGAACCGTTCTGAGACGCAGACGAAGACGAAGTAGAAGACACATGTGTTCTTGGATCCATGGGTGTTTAATTTTTCATAGAAATCGCAAGAGAGATACCGAAATTATAAGGAAAATCGCCTCAGTTTCTGAAAATCATGAAAAAGAAATAGTAGTTCTTGAAATCGCACAAGAGAGAAAGAGAGTTTTCGAAATAATACAAGAGAGAGAGAGTTCAACAGAAGAGAGAGAGAGGGTGAGAGTTTATCGAGAGAAAGAGATGGGGTATCGAGAGAAAGAGACGGGGGTTTCTTTTTTTTAAAAAAAACTGTCCTTTTTTAATTGAAAAGGTATGGTCTTTTTTGTCTTTCCCTTAAAATCTAGGGTTATTTATGTCTTTAGCTCATTTAAATTTTTCTTTTTTTTAGATTTAATTTTTGGAGGGTAGGGTGTGAAGTAAGGATAGCATTTTAAGGGTATATTTGCTATATCCCCGTTTGGACAAGTGGTTTGCAAGAAACGTGTGATGGTTTATTTCCGCTGCGTGTGGTGTTTAAAAATAATTTTTAAATTCCTGTACTTTTGGTTGTTTTATGTTTTATCGGTAATTATCCATGTGGCATATCCTGTACACGGGATGCGGGATTCGGGTGTCACAACTTTTGGTATCAGAGCAACGTTCTATCCATGGGAAAGAATGATCATACCCTTAAGGTTTTCACGTTGAAAAATGTTTTTCGATAGTCATTTTAAAAGAAAACTGTTTTACAAAATGCCGTACATTATGACGTTCTACTCGTCGTCGTTTGCTAAGTACAACTACGTGATGCAGTGAAATGGCACCATGACGAACTCGGTCAATCACGGGAGACAACAGCGTACCCAACCATGACCCCCGTACTGATGGGTTCAGGGAGTTCCAAGAAGAGATGAGGAACGAGCTGCGTGTGTTCCAAGAGGCGATGATGCAAAC
>NW_010968405.1:0-9348 GCF_000463585.1 Tarenaya hassleriana | reverse complement strand
ACCCCGCGTTTCGAAGGCTCACTGAGTCCGGAAGCTGCAGAAGAGTGGTTAACTACCATTAATCGAGACTTGGAATATGTCCAATGCCCTCATCGCCACCGAGCTATGATAGTACCCCGCGTTTCGAAGGCTCACTGAGTCCGGAAGCTGCAGAAGAGTGGTTAACTACCATTAATCGAGACTTGGAATATGTCCAATGCCCTCATCGCCACCGAGCTATGATAGTGAGCCATCACCTGGCAGGGCAGGCTCGACACTGGTGGAAGAAGGTGGTGCAGGAAATGCCCGAAGGACACCGCTTTACCTGGGAGGAGTTCAAGGGGGAATTCGAACACAAATACTACAACCACCAGGACCAAGAACACCGCTTTACGGAATTCTTGCAGCTGCAACAAGGGAACATGACGGTTCGTGAATACGAAGCAGAGTTCACCCGTTTGTTGACGTATGCAGGACATCTTGTACCTACGGAAGACAAAAAGATCCAGAAGTTCATTGCCGGACTACGACCATATCTTCGCAGGAAGATAGAACTCCACGAGTACCCCACGCTCAGTCGCTACATCAGCCAGCTGGTGAAGGCAGAGCGAGGAAAAAAGGAAGAGAAGGAGGAGCGCATCCGAGATCGGAGCCCTATCAGTCGATTCTCCAACGCCCGACCTCCGGGAAAGACCAGCCAGACAGGTCAGAGCAGCCAGTCACGGAGCAAGGGGAAAGCACCTGCTGATGGTGCGCTACCGCTACCTCCACCACCTTATCAGGGACCGCTGACCTGTTTTCGATGCCAACAGCCGGGACACTTTGCGGCCACTTGCACCGCACCTACAGACACATTGCCTATGGCCAGACAGCCACGACCACCACCGAGGGCTGGGGCAGCCCCGAGAGTTTATGCTCTTGAGGCTGAGACAGAGGTACAGGAGGAGGAGACCAACCTCGAGGATGACGAAGCTGCCGCTATCACAGGTACCCTTCACCTTTACGATGCTGAGTGCTATACATTGTTTGACACTTGGGCTACTCACAGTTTCTTGAGCTTAGAGAAAGCAAAGAAACTAAGTATGGAGCGAATAGATATGAAGAGCGACTTTATTGTTCGCACACCATCGGGAGAGACGCTTCCGGTACATGGGACCTTACGAGATGTATCGCTGGACATCTGTGGTCGTAACTTGGCCGCAGATCTCATAGTGGTACCGATTGGCGGTTATAGCATCATATTGGGCATGAATTGGTTATCGAAGCACAGAGCTCAGATCGATTGTCAGAAGAGAACCATATGGTTTATGGATGCAAGTGGTGGGTTCGAATTTAGGGGAAGAGGAGCACCATCGACAAACCCCATCATTTCGGCACTCAAGGCCGAAAAGATGATCAAAAAGGGGAATGAAGCATTTCTGATAGTCATCACCGCTACCAAGGAACTGGAACACAGATTAGAGGATACTCCGATTGCTCAAGAGTTTCCTGATGTCTTCCCCGATGACTTGCCGGGATTACCGCCAAACCGAGAGGTGGATTTCACCATTGATGTGTTACCGGGTACTGAACCAATCACCAAGGTTCCGTACCGGATGGCACCGACAGAAATGGCAGAGTTGAAGGAACAATTGAACGAATTGATGGAGAAGGGATTCATACGCCCTAGCATCTCACCCTGGGGAGCGCCGGTGTTGTTTGTGAAGAAGAAATATGGGAGCATGAGATTGTGCATTGACTACCGTGGGCTCAACCAGGTGACTATCAAAAATCGGTACCTGTTGCCGAGAATTGATGAGTTGCTAGATCAACTTCAGGGAGCTAAATGGTTCTCAAAGATCGATCTGCGATCGGGATACCACCAGATTCGAGTTAAGGCCGAGGATATACGGGAGCTAAATGGTTCTCAAAGATCGATCTGCGATCGGGATACCACCAGATTCGAGTTAAGGCCGAGGATATACAGAAGACGGCGTTTCGAACTCGATATGGGCACTTTGAGTTTGTCGTCATGCCATTTGGACTCACAAATGCTCCTGCAGTATTTATGCAGCTGATGAACCGCATCTTCATGGATTACTTAGATGAGTTTGTCATCATATTCATCGATGACATTCTTATCTATTCGCCTGACCCTCAGACTCATGAGGATCACTTGCGGAAAACACTGTGGAGATTAAGGGAAAACAAGTTGTATGCGAAGTTTAGCAAGTGTAGCTTCTGGTTGCAGGAGATTGGATTTCTAGGACATGTGGTATCCGCTCAAGGAATCCAGGTAGATCCGGCTAAGATCGAGGCAGTCATAGACTGGAAGGCCCCAACCTCTGCAACCGAAATTAGGAGCTTCCTAGGTCTCGCTGGCTATTACCGAAGATTTGTGGAAGGTTTCGCTAAGATAGCCCGACCCATGACGATACTCACCGGGAAGAACGTTAAGTTCGAATGGACCACTGAGTGCGAGAAAAGCTTCCAAGAACTGAAACGAAGACTTACCTCAGCACCGATCTTGGCTTTGCCGCGCCCTGGAATACTGTACGAAGTTTACACTGATGCCTCCAAACAGGGACTAGGATGTGTGTTGATGCAAGAGGGACATGTCATCGCCTATGCATCGAGGCAATTGAAAAAGCATGAGGAAAATTATCCGACCCACGACATGGAGTTAGCAGCAGTAGTGCATGCCTTAAAGATCTGGAGGTCCTACCTATACGGGGAAAAGGTTAAGCTTAACACTGACCACAAGAGCTTGACATACGTAATCTCCCAAAAGGATTTAAACCTAAGGCAACGGCGGTGGTTGGAACTCATTGTCGACTATGATTTGGAGATTACTTATCACCCGGAAAAGGCTAACGTGGTAGCTGATGCCCTCAGTCGGAAGAAGATTATATCTGTCATCCGTGTCGTGACGTCGTCCTGCACCGATGCTTCCAAATTGGTAGCTATGCTGGGACATTTGACCTTGACACCGGAGGAACCAACGCCGACCTTTGCAGAACGAGCGGTCGCTGGCCAGCGTAACGATCTTTTGCTTGCTCGGTACATGGACGGTATAGAAGAGTACGGTCGTAAGGGATACCGTATCGATGAAAAGAGAGCATTACGACTGGGTAACCGACTATGTGTGCCAGATGACCAGGTGTTGAGACGGGAGATACTATCGGAGGCACATCAGTCCAGACTAGCTATACACCCGGGGGCGAGTAAAATGTACCAAGGATTACGACGATGGTACACCTGGCCGGGAATCAAGCGGGATGTGGCTGATTTCGTAGCAAGGTGCCTTACCTGTCAGCAAGTAAAAGCGGAACGACAGATGCCGGGTGGCAAACTACAACCACTGGAAATTCCGGAATGGAAATGGGATTCTATTGCGATGGATTTTGTGGTTGGGCTACCACTTACCCCGAGTAAGAAAAATGCCATTTGGGTAGTTGTGGACCGATTGACGAAATCCGCTCACTTCATCCCTATCAGACAAGAGTACACGATCGAGCGATTGGCACAAATATATGTCGATGAGATCACACGGCTGCATGGAGTGCCAAGTGAGATCATATCCGATAGAGATGCTCGATCTACATCCCGTCTATGGAAGGCTATACAGGGAGCGTTGGGTACAAAGTTGAAGATGAGCACAGCTTATCACCCCCAGACTGACGGCCAGTCGGAACGAACCATCCAAACCTTAGAGGACATGCTCCGAGCATGTGTACTAGAGTGGGGAGTTCCGTGGGATCGGTACATGACGTTGTGTGAATTTGCATACAACAACAGTCATCACGCGAGTATTGGGGTATCACCGTATGAAGCACTGTACGGGAGACCATGCAAGACGCCACTATGCTGGACCGAGATCGGAGAACGCAGGACCTTCGGACCAGAGATCGTTGAAGAGACGACGGAGGTGATTCGGAAGATTCGCGCTAACCTGAAGACCGCACAAGACAGGCATAAATCTTATGCGGATCAGAGGAGGCGGGACTTCACTTTGGAAGTAGGAGACCAAGCCTTCCTCCGAGTTCAGGCAATGCGAGGGCATGCGAGATTTGGACAAGGTGGGAAACTGAAGCCGAGATACATTGGACCCTACCCAGTGGTTACAAAAGTGGGAGCTGTAGCGTATCGTCTTGGACTACCATCAGAGTTGGGAAACGTGCATAGCGTATTCCACGTATCAATGCTACAGAAGTACGTGGTAGATCCTTCCCACGTGATACAACCGCAGGAATTGGAGTTCACCAGCGCTATGCGTTTTCGGGACGAACCACTACAGATCGTGGACCGGAAAGTCAAGAAGCTACGAACCAAGGAAATACCGCTCGTCAAAGTGGTATGGAGATCTCAAGGGGTTTCCGACATGACATGGGAACCCGAGGCGGAAATGCGTGACACTTATCCCCATCTATTTGTTTAAATGCTGTAAACGTCCGAACAAGCGAGGCTGTACTGTAATAAACCTTTATGGAATTTAAGGAAGGCTTTCGAATGGATGATAAGCAATTCAGAATTCGAGGACGAATTCATTCTAAGGGGGGAGGATTTGTAATACCCCGAAATCTGATTTGAATATTTAATTATTTTCAAAGATAAATAAGTAAATAGACAGGACATTAGTTTAAATATAAGGTACAACATAAAAAAAAAGACACAAAATAGATCAGACTGGTCAGCCCAGAAAAATAAAAGACACAGAATGATCTAAAGTGGCGGAGAGTTGATTCGATCGAGTAAAAGCAACTCGTACAATTTTGGTCAAATTTGGTTGAATCAGTTTCATTCAAGCGAAAAATAAAACGATGTGGAAACTCGGTCGAATTTGCATAAATCTGTAAAATGATGAATAGTGTCGGTGAATAGTGACCGTGAATAGTGTCGGTGAATAGTGACCATGAATAGTAACCGAGCAAAAATCCCACATCGAAAATTCTACCCATTTTCAAGGATTTGGAACTCTATATAAGGGGAGTTTGGCTCAAGACTTCAACACACCAAGTCCTAAGTCCTATAGGGGATCTAGAGAGCTTTATAAGAAGTCTAATACGACCATAAGCTCTCGGGACCCTCTCCGGACTAGCGACAAATTTTTAGGCCTTATCAGGCCAGATCCACTTGCTGGATCTATCTGCGGTGTAGATACCGTAGAGGGTGTTACTTTTTGTGGCGTCTTCTACTGGTGCACGGACGTCGCCAGGTCTAGTCTCGCCGGTTAAGGTTAGTATCTCTCTTCGTGTTTTAGTGTTTTCCTATTCTAGGATTAATAAATTATGAATTTATCTTTCCGTTGCATAGTCTTAGAACTAGGTTAGTGCCATGGTGGAAACCGTGACAGTAGGCTAAGGAAATCAAACAAACAACCTCTCAATTCAGTCGATTTTGGACAGAAAGAGAGTAGAGGAGAAAGAGAGGGGGAGAGTAACCAACGCACGTGGAGTTTTGAGACACACAGGACCAAGTACTGAGCACAATATTCGAGCCGAAACATAGTGAGTGGTTTTGAGTTGAGTTTGTGAGATTCAATTCTCATGTTTAATGGTGTAGATTAGTATTTCTGCAAGGATTTGGGACCTAAGGATGTTTAGTAATAAATTAGTAGCAATTGACATAAAAAGCCGATAAAAAAAAACCAGACATAAGAAATAATGATTTAGAACGTACCCCTTGAACTGACCGATCCGATGAATAGATCGATCGGTCCAGGCATATAAATGAAACGTACCAAGTACCTGTCTAGATCGGACGAATTGACTCAAATGGATTAAAACGGTAATATGGTGTTAAATGATATTTAAACGAAATAGGATAAAATAAGGGTGAACAAAACGTGAAAAAGGTAAAAGTAAATAGAAGAAAGGAATTAAACCGAAACGAATACGAAGGGTAAATCTAAGAGAAGTACTCGGAATTGCGATATAGAAATAACGGATAAATAATTATGATGATGCATGTGATTGAATGATTAAGGAACCCCGTACTTAGTACCGGTTGACGGCGTGAGTCAGTGCTAATACGGGGATGTGTGGATTTAGAACCAGTGCCGGTTGACGAACTTGGAGTCAGCACTGGATGATATGTGGTTTCGGTAATAGTACCGGTTGACGAACTTGGAGTCAGTACTATTACCGAAATGGAATACCAGTACCGGTTGACGATGTGGAGCCAGTACTGGTATAGTTGGGTGGACGTTTCTGGAGCGGTGCCGGTCGACGATGTGGAGTCAGTACCGTTAAGGAAATGTGTAGTGAAGCCAGTACCGCTTGACGGCGTGGAGTCAGTACTGGTGGATCTGAGTGGTCGTCTTTATAATAGTACCGGTTGACGAAGTGGAGTCAGTACTATTATAGGGAAGCAGGGTAAAGTCTAGTACCGGTAGACGAATTGAGTCAGTACTAGATGATACCGAAAGGAACGGTACCTGATAGTGCCGGTGGACGACTTGAGTCAGTACTATCAGGTATCGGAAAAATGTGTGAAATAATGTTAATGTGTTAAAAAGATAAGTGAGAAAGGATTAAACGGATTAAAATAATTCTTACATTGAGAGATTAGTTGGTACCGTTCTCCATGAGAATGGGCTCTCCGGGCTCAACCCGGGCTGCTCACTAAGCTTTTGCTTAGCTCTCCGTTGTTGAATTTTTCAGATCCCGAGGAGCACGAGTAGCGCACTGTGGACGACGACAACTTGTGAAGACATCATTTATGAATGATACTAAACTCCCTAGTCTTGTGTCGTTATGGGAATAACGACATAATAAGACTAGTATGATGTGTGATTGATGATCATAGCGATGATCATAGGTATTGGATACGATCACAATCATAGGTATTCGTTGGAGAACGAAATACTGGATTGACCCGCATGAGATTGTCACATGGACTAGCGTTATGACTTGAATCTCATATGGCGGTTCCACGATTGGATCCTAAGACCTGAGATATCTACGGAATCCAACATGAGGAGTTGCGTGCCTTGAATACGTCAAACGTCCTGCGTAACAGGAGGACTATAAAGGCGTGTATCAGGTACGAAACTAATCATGTACTGGATTGTAGATAGTCAAGACGGGATTTGTACCTCTCGTAAAAGAGAGAGATATCGCTGGGCCCCTCGTGTGAGCGAGACTGTAGAAATGTGTGGCTTCACTATAGACGAACGTCGTCTATTTCAGACAGTCAAACTCAGTGAACGAGAAAGCAGTCGAATCAGATAAGGTGGCTTGTCCATGCCTTATGTTCGACATATGATATCGCGATACAAAAGGATCATCAACCGGAATCATCACTGGAGTTCGTATGATCACGAACAAACTCTATTCGAGATAGGTAGTCATAATGTCTTGCTAGAGACCGCCTATGACTTGTATATCCGGAATATAGATTTCGGACTATACTGCTATATCGAATGAGCCTACAGGGTCACACACGCAGGAAAGGACAAAACGCACGAGAAAACGACGGGAAAACCAAGACGGAAGGAGGAACGGATGGACCAGAAGTCTGGAACGGACGGTCCGCCGTGCCAGACCCGACGGTCCAGAACGGACTGTCCGTTCTAGAAAGTCTGGAACGGACGGTCCACGTGAGCAGATCATCCGTTCTACGTGCTGGAACGGACGGTCCACATGCATTTCTGGACTGTCCGTTCCGGGCTTCAGTTTTTCCGAAATTAAACCGAATTAGGGTTAAATCACCTTATAAGAAGGAGATTAAAAACCCTAATGATCCAAGAGACTTGAGAGACGACTTTAGAACTTTTCTACAGACTTTTGGTGAGATCCAAGAGCTTTGAAAGGTGATCCAAGTCTCGTTTTCTCGAAGCACAAAACCGAATAGTTGATTCGAGTCCTAGCAGACAAGTTCCAATCGTTGGAATCCATCCCGACGTGTGGATACGTGTAGAGGGCGAGCTATTTGTGACACCCGTAACCCGTGTACAGTATACGGGCTGTGCCACATGGACGATATAAAGTAAAATAATAGTCAACAGATTTGCGGAAGCGAAAAACGCGGAAAACAAAAACATTTTTAACTTAAATCAGAGTGACAGCGGAAATACAACAAGCGATTAGTATCGCCAAAACAACACATGTCCGAATATTCATAATACAACCGTACAAAAACCGAAATGATAAGTCCTTGGATTCCAAGTATAAATCCCGTACGTGATGCTGCTCCTCTCGGCTCGTCGTCTGCTGAGGCGCTAGGCGTAATCCTCGTGATCTGGAAAAATATGAAACCACGAGGGCTAAGCACAACTGCTTAGTGAGTAGCCCGGGTTGAACCCGGAAATCCCGTTCTCAATGAGAACGGTACAATCGACATTTTCCAAATACACATGCAACGAATATATCAACACAATAATCACAACAATAGCAAACACAAATACGCCCGTATGGAGTCCACCATAAGGCTTAGCCATATACCCTGGTCAAATCCATGACCAGGAGCGAACCCACGCCCGTCACTCGCGTGACGTTGGCCATCGCATCACATGCGATCTTGCGCGTCTCCTGCGCCCGTCACTCACGTGACTACCGATGTCGAGTCCACGACACAACGGAATAATATCATATCCCTGTGGAGTCCACCACAGGGTCCAGCCATATACCCTAGTCAAGTCCATGACTAGGAGCGAGTCCACGCCCGTCAAGTCCATGACGTTGGCCGTCGTGTCACACACGACAAAAACGTCGACGGTTGAGTCCACAACCGTCCACAATATCCCTATGGAGTCCACCATAGGGTCCAGCCATAAACCCTAGTCAAGTCCATGACTAGGGGCGAATCCACGCCCGTCAAGTCTATGACGTTGGCCGTCGTGTCACACACGACATAAACGCGTCACAGACGCCCGTCAAGTCCATGACGGCGATGGTTGAGTCCACAACCATCTACAAACACAATCACGCTTAACTCGTACGCACGAGCAAGCTACACACATGGCACACGACGTGCAACATCCCCATGATACAACTACGCGTATCACGGTATCTGGTCCCCACCGGAATACCGTTCTACGCCATACAACTCTACCCGCAAGAAAACACACAACGACCACTCGTAGTTGAGATCACACATCTCGCCACGTCACACGCGTTTTAACGACTTGCTCCGATTGATCCCAATCGCGAAGCCTGCTCTCTGCCGATGGTTCGGTTCACCATAGTCGCGTCTGGTCGGGCCCGGGTCAACCCTGAGGGTCGTTTTCTCCTTCCCGGCCGAAGTCCAATTTTCTTCTAAGTTTCCTGAGTCTGGTCCGGCGGACCGTAGTCTGGTCAGCCGGACCAGTATTCCTGCTCCTGGTCCGCCTCCTCTTTCGGTCCGTCGGTCCGAGAGAGAACAAGTCTGGTCCGGCGGACCAGGATTGGT
>NW_010968404.1:0-226 GCF_000463585.1 Tarenaya hassleriana | reverse complement strand
AAACAAAAATTTAATAAACCCTAGAACCATGCTTCTAATGAATCGTAGAAACGTTAGAACGCTTACCTCAATCTATCCGGGGCCTGTATCAACTGAAGAATTCGTCCGATCACTTAGGCAGGAAGATTACCTCGCTCTCTACACGTATCCACACCTCGGGATGGATCCAACGATTGGAACTTGTCTGCTAGGACTCGAATCTCTATTCGATATGTGCACCGAGAAA
>NW_010968403.1:0-466 GCF_000463585.1 Tarenaya hassleriana | reverse complement strand
ACATACATATATACATACATATACTTATAAATATATACACACATATATATACATGTATATATATACACACATACATATATATACATACATAAAATATATACATATATATATATATATTTATATATATACAAATATATATGTGTATATATATACATGTAGGGCTGGCCATTTAAACCCGTTATCCGCGGGTAAGCGGGTACCCGGTCTCGTAGGTATCCGAAAAACGGGTACTCGACACCCAACGAAGACGAAAACGAATATTAAAAACTAGAATACCCGTCATACGGGTTCGTGTTCGGGTTTTACATATTGAAATAACGGGTACCATATTAAAATTACAAAATTAACCTTATGTTTTTAATATAATTTCGAAAATACTTAGGTAATTTTACTTACCTTTAGGACTATATATTGGATTTTCAAGTTTTGATGGATTCAACTTCAAATTATTGTATATTTTTTAAAA
>NW_010968402.1:0-466 GCF_000463585.1 Tarenaya hassleriana | reverse complement strand
TTTATATTTTAGAGACACAAATATAATATTTATCATTATATCTTTATACATTTGTAAACATATCCGATCGTATCTCTATAATTTCTCTTTTTCATGGGTTTAGAAAACATGGTATATATACACACATGTAACACTTATTTAAAGAATCAATTTTCCCAAATTGTATGATAGCATCATAACTCTATGAAACCTAGAGTTACAATTTTTTTCTTCAACCCAATATAGGGACTTCAAATATATAAATAAATATTATCAGCATTTTAATACATATATCAACAGATATATATAAATATATACGAATAGTATGTATTTATATGTTTGAAGTCCATGTATAACGATATGCAATTCATTCACTTTTAGAAAACTTCTACTAAAAGCAAATAGAGGGGAATAAAATAAATAAAGTGGAAAAGTTGGAAAAGTGAAAAAAAAACAATTAAATATTATTCTTTTTAAGAATCGATTT
>NW_010968401.1:0-466 GCF_000463585.1 Tarenaya hassleriana | reverse complement strand
CACAGGGCGGTGGTGAGTAAAGACGAGAAGAGAAGGTCGTTCGCATTCTTCCTTTGTCCGAGGGACGACAAGCTCGTAATGCCACCAATGGAACTTATCTCTGGTGATTCTGATGAAGAAGCTTATAGAAGGTACCCCGACTTCACATGGTCCGACCTCCTCAGGTTCACTCAAAGCAGCTATCGGGTCGACGAGTCGACTCTCGACAACTTCATCTCCTGGTTCACTACTTCTTCGGCTAAAAATCCTGTTTACAAGGATCAAAAGTGATGGTTAAGAAATATTAGTTGAATAAAAGTTAAGCATATGTGCGTAACTTTTGTTACTGAGACTATCAAAGAGAATTTCATAATAATCCATGAAGTGTTGAGTTACTCTCATGTGAACAAAATTTGGACGAGAAAAAATTGTTCTTCAAAGTTAGTCATCTCTTTCACCTAATAATTAATAATTAAGTCATTTTTTT
>NW_010968400.1:0-466 GCF_000463585.1 Tarenaya hassleriana | reverse complement strand
TATTATTATTGTTTATTTAATTTAATGTATGGAATTCTTAGTCTGCTTGAATCTGTATATATATATAAAAAAAAAAAAAATCATTCGAGCTGATTATAATAAGATATATATTCAGAAATATCAGGAAAAGGGTAAAATATGAGAACGAGTGAGAAATAATGGGTTGTCATGCAATTCAAACTTAGATAAACGGAGGTACAAAACATTTATCCTATCCTAAATTCGAACTTGAAAAATAGTGAACTGATTTTCGATCTCAAAATTAATTTGATTTTTGGTAAACGAGATCTTAAAATTAATCCCGTTAACAAAAAAACAATGGATTGTCATCGAACCTACTCTTGCAAGATTGGTTCTATTTAACAAGACCATCGTGACATCTTTAGCTATTTTTGGCTCTTTTGCACTATCCTCTGCTGTGGATGTTTTCAATTTTGATATAAGGTTTTGCAACCGTGATGTATTT
>NW_010968399.1:0-466 GCF_000463585.1 Tarenaya hassleriana | reverse complement strand
AATTTAATTAATTTGCATAACCTTTATTTCTAGAATCCTAATTTGGGTAGGTAACGACAATCTGAAATTTTGAGTTTCCGACTCGATCAATGAAGTATTCGAATATTCAACTCGTTGATTCAATGGATATGGATATCAATGGATATAGATATAGTTGTTAAATTTCTTACCTTGTACTATGTTAGTATTCCGAAAGTGTGTAGTTTTTTTTACAACCATTCGAGGTTACTGTCAGATCTAGATTGAAAACTTTGTTCTCGACACCGTTCAATCCAATCTCGTATTTTCCATTGATGCGTTGAAAGATCGTTATTGGTTCTCTCGTCGCCTTTGTATCCGACTATCATCATCGGACCATTGATTCATGCTAGACTCTTCTCAAAAAACGGTCCATATATAGTTTCTGAGTTTAAAATAATGATCATGAAAGATACTTATGATGATATTTGATTGATCTGGAACCCGA
>NW_010968398.1:0-466 GCF_000463585.1 Tarenaya hassleriana | reverse complement strand
CGCGCGGTCTAAAAATATACATAGATTTTAAATAATTTATTATTAGTTTTAAAGTTATTTAATTTTATTTGCACCCTACTTGATAATCTTTTTCAGACGAAACAGTTTACTCATCTTAGCTTTTCATATACAATTTTCTATCACCAGCAATAAGAGACCATATATATATATAAAATATTATTCAATATTTATATGTCAACTTCTATCTTCTGACAGTGTTTGAAAGATCCTGTCAAACTTCTCTGACATTAATATATCTCTTGTCTTTTTCATTTGAATTCACCATTTTTGCTTCTGTCATCTCTTCCTCTTCATAGACGGATGCTTTACCAATCAACTATAAAAAATAATTTAAATTTATAGCATACTTTGAATCAATTGTATTTTGATCTCACAAAAAATAAATACAGAGTTTTAACTATAATTTAGACCTTAATTATTAGTTTTAATATATGAAGATTTTTTT
>NW_010968397.1:33278-33804 GCF_000463585.1 Tarenaya hassleriana | reverse complement strand
AACGACTTAAACCCGACCTTCCTCTGGCATTGTCGTCTAGGCCATATAAATGAGAAACGCATACAGAAGCTTCATTCTGAAGGTCTTCTGGATTCATTTGACTTTGAGGGTATATGCACTTGCTGGGATCGAAGTGTCTTGATCGTCTTGCCAAGCTGGTTCTGTACTTCATTTCTGAATGCCTTGAACATTTCAAGTGTTTCAGACTTATGTCTCATCAAATAGACATAACCGTATCGACTGAAATCATCAGTGAACGTAACGAAATATAGATAACCTCCTCTAGCTGGACAGTTCATTGGTCCGCATACATCACTATGTATCAGATCCAATAACTCTGTCGCTCTCTGTCCTTTCCCCTTGAAAGGATGCTTTGTCATCTTGCCCATCAAACAAGAATCGCAAGATTCAAGAGACTCAAAGTCAAAAGAATCCAGAAGACCTTCAGAATAAAGCTTCTGTATGCGTTTTTCGTTTATATGGCCTAGACGACAATGTCAGAGGAAGGTCGGGTTTAAGTCGTTCG
>NW_010968397.1:32347-33240 GCF_000463585.1 Tarenaya hassleriana | reverse complement strand
AGGCTGATCATTCAAGACATATAAACCATTAACTAGATAACCATTACCATAGTAAATATCGTCTCGATAAATCATCAAACTCGAGTTCTCAATCACAAATCGAAAACCATCCAAATCCAGACATGAAATAGAAATAATGTTTCTGCTAATCGCAGGCACATAGTAACAATTACTAAGTTCTAAAACAAGTCCAGAGGGCAGATGCAAATCATAAACGACAACACACAATGCAGCAACTCTTGCTCCATTTCCGACGCGTAGATCCGCTTCTCCCTTAGCTAGCATCCTACTTCTTCTTAGTCCCTGCACATTTCCACAAATGTGTGAGACACTGCCGGTATCTAATACCCATGAAGATATAGTACAGATGTTAGCCTCTATAACGTGGATACTTGAAGTAGAAGCTTCATCAAGCTTCTTGTCCTTCAAATCCTCCAAGTAAAGGTGACAATTACGCTTTCAGTGTCCAGATACTCTGCAGTAATGACAGTCACCCTTATCAGGCTTAGGCTTAGGCGTAGAAGCAACTTTTGTCTTTTTCGCCGCCTTCTTTTTAGCTTTGCCCCGCCGCTTCTTGCTGGAGTTGTTCTCAACAGCAAGCACAGTCTTGGGCACCACAATATCCTGCTCGGCCGATTTCAGCATCCCATGCAATTCGGCTAAGCTCTTAGTCATCCCGTGCATATGGTACTGCATAACGAACTGGTTATAGTCCTCGGGCAATGACATCAGGATCAAGTCTGCAACCAAGTCACCATCGAGCTTCACTCCCACACGCTCAAGTTCCTCAATATGAGCTCTCATGTTGAGGACGTGGGTGTTGACAGAACTGCCTCTCGGCATATCCGTCTTCACTAGAGCTTTTAGCGTCTTGTACTTTTCAGTACGCGCTA
>NW_010968397.1:29860-32337 GCF_000463585.1 Tarenaya hassleriana | reverse complement strand
AAACTGCCTCTGCAGATTTGGGGCCATGCTTCCCAACATGAGACAGGAGATCTCATTGTCGTCAGTCTGATGCTTCAACCAAGCATCTCTGACGGCTCTCGTGGCATTGGCCGCAGGCTCTAGTGGTAGAGCCCTTTCCAGGACGTACGACTTTTTATCGTGCTTGAGAACAATGCTCAAGTTACGATACCAGTCTAAGAAGTTTGTCCCGGTCAACTTATCCTTCTCAAGGATAGATCGCATCGTCAAACTTGGTATGCTACCGATTGACGCCATGTCCTACAAAAAGAGACAAAACAGAACGAACAAATTTTTTTTTTGCAGATTCTATCAATGATCTACTACCAGCTAGTCCATCATCAATCAACGACAATACATTAATGATCTACTACCAGCTAGTCCATCACCAATCAATGACAACATGATGCATATACAAGCTATATTGCCATAAAGAAAACTAACCCTACAATAATTCTCTATATGGGACTAAGATCCGTATTTCACATAAGAATGAGTTGTTACACTCAGCCTTACGCTATTTAGGTAGACATCTAATATCAATCACATCTAATGTGACTCTTAGATCTTTTATGAGGCTATGATATCGAATATCATTGCATACTCGTCTCATCTGTACCATTAAGTCTCAAGTCAAACTTGACAACTTAACCTAAGGTAAACCTATTCAAGCTGTGGGAACCACGATTTCCCACCCTGCCTCACAAAGATAATCCGGCACGCTCAGCTTTGGCATGACCCGTGTAACGGACGATCGATGCCTTGACAGGCGCTCTAGTAATGGGAGGTACACGCTTAGCATTACATAAACAAGGGATTTTCGAAACCACACTTAAATCAAGCATCTATTTTCAAGCCATGAGAACCACCATTTCTCCATCTTGCCTCACCAAGATAATATGACACACCCAACTTTGGCATGGCCCATGACACGTACGATCGAGGCCTTAACAAGTGCTTTACTCGTAGAGCTCCTAGATCTAACCGGTTTTTGTGCAACGATTGTACATAATCCGAATAGACTATCCATTCGATTATGTAATCCCAATCCCTAAGCTCCCACTCAATCAAGCATATCTAATATCTTGATTAAGTTATATGCATTCATTCACTATGGATCATCCAAATGAACGAATCATGCTATTCTGAATCACAGTTGACCAGTTTAAGCAACGATTGCTCAAAACAGATCCCGAAACGAAAAACCAAATTTTGGTGGAGCCTCGGGACCCAGACCGATCGGTCTACACGGCTCGATCTCCAGGTCAAGTTCGGTCCAGACCTTTCGATCCGGAATGGTGCAGACCGATCGGTCTACGCATGCAGACCGTTCAGTCCGGACCTGTCGGTCCAAGCGACTTGCGAAACCCTAGACCAATCGGTCCAGACGAAAACGTGATCAAATCTCGTTTTCGTCGTTTCTGCCCCGTTTCAGACCCGAATTCGACTCCGTTTTTGCCTGCGAACTCAGAATCCGAAGCTCTTGCACTTAACAATGAACATAAAATCTACTCTAGATCCACAATCAAATCATGCATAGCATCAAAGCAAACATGGATTCAAATAATTCAAATCCTATAACGTGCGTGATCGGGTTCTAACAAAAATCATGCAGAGCAACCAGGCTCTGATACCACTCTTGGGTTTTTCTTGGATCTCAAGAGCGAATATAATTCCTAAGAGATCAGTTCTAGGGTTTGCGTAGCGAATGTAAAACAAAAATTTTGATGAAACCCTAAAACCTATCATGCATGATCTTGTAGAAATGTTAGAACGCTTACCTCAATCGATTCGGGGCATGTATCAATTGATGTGTTCGTCCGATCACTGTAGGCAGGAAGAATACCTTGCCCTCTACACGTATCCACATGGCAGAAAGGATTCCAACGGTTAGAACTTGTCTGCTAGGACTGAAGAACGCTTTCTTCTTTGCGCAAGGGTTTCAGGGATCTTTCTCTTAGTTTTTCACTCTCAAAACCTCTCAATAGGGTCTGAAAATCGTGCCTCGAGAGTTAGGAGGCGTTCCCATAAGTTTATCCCACTTAAAATCCTAATTAGAGCGAGTTTAGGAAATCCCGACGTCTGGACCGATTGGTCCGGGGGTTTTTAATGTCTGGACCGATCGGTCCATGTCTGGACCGATCGGTCTGGAACAATTTCCGGATCGTGTGACAGTCACACGTTTATCTCTGGACCGACCGGTCCACGTGTCTGGACCGATCGGTCTGGGTTGGCTGGACCGATCGGTCTAGACCTTCTAGATCGGTCGGTTTGGCCTCCGCTCCACCGGGATTTTCTCGTCTCTTCTCGTGCATTTGTCCTTTCCTGTGTGTGTGACCCTGCAGGCTCATCCGATATAGCAGTATAACCCGAAATCTCTATTCCGGATGTACAAGTCATAGGTGGTCTCTAGCAAGACACTATGACTACTTATCTCTGGTTGCGTGTGACGTTTGACT
>NW_010968397.1:23607-29736 GCF_000463585.1 Tarenaya hassleriana | reverse complement strand
CGGCCACACATTTCTACAGTCTCGCTCACACGAGGGGTCCAGCGATATCTCTCTCTTTTACAAGAGGTATAAATCCCATCTTGACTATCTACAATCCAACACATGATTTGTTTCGTACTTGATACACGCGGCCACACATTTCTACAGTCTCGCTCACACGAGGGGTCCAGCGATATCTCTCTCTTTTACAAGAGGTATAAATCCCATCTTGACTATCTACAATCCAACACATGATTTGTTTCGTACTTGATACACGCCTTTATAGTCCTCCTGTTATGCAGGACGTTTGACGTACTCAAAGCACGCAACTCCTCATGTTGGACTCCGTAGATATCTCAGGTCTTAGGATCCAATCATGGAACCGCCATATGAGATTCAAGTCATGACGCTAGCCATGTGACAATCTCATGCGGGTCAATCCAGTATTCCGTTCTCCAACGAATACCTATGACTGTGATCGTATCCAATACCTTTGATCATCTATATGATCATCAATCACACATCATACTAGTCTTGTTATATCATTATTCACACAATGATACATGACTAGGGAATTTAATATTGTTCATAACAATACATGGATTTCATAACATATTAAAGCATGCACAATATGTAATGAATCAAACACTCATCCATAAACTATAGAAAGTGTCAATACATCAAATGTATCTAAGTAAAGCTCGCATAACAGTACATCATAGAGCACTAAACTAACATATACCGCTATCAAGAACCAATCCAAGAACTTCAATCATCTACCAAGCATGTTTCTCGAACCTATCACGCCATTCTACCTAATCGTATCTAGTCTATGCTTTCGGTATTCATTCTTTTTCTTCTTCTCTTTTTTTTTTCTTTCATCTAGCTAGATTTTTTTCTTTTACTAAACGTTGAAGTTGAAGGGTTCCTAATCAATTTTTTTTTTCGATTTTGTTTATTGGATAACCCGACCTACAACTTAGACCCGAACAATCAAATTGATGCACTCATGTCCTCGAACGATTTTCATTGACGAGATAATGACAGCAGAGTATCGAGACACTCACTATCTTTTTCTGCACATAAAGAAATAAGAATGCATTTGATAATAGACTTTACCGATTTCAGCACACATGGGAAAGGTTCTTATAGAAACTTTTCTACTTGGCTAGACAACATCGGTCCCATGGGTTCTAACCTACGATTTCTATCCCACAAGCCATTCTAGAAAATCCTAAAGGTCAAGCAATCAATTCAACAAAACATAACCACGTTCAACGGATCACAATGTTTTCAGGTTGTTTCTACTCTCTCATATCATAGGTCATCATATCAATGCTCAAAACAGTTTTATGCATGTGATCTTATATGTCCTAAACACTATATGAGAATGCACAATCCTAATAACAAACTATATGATCCTAATGCATCCTATATGCACATGCAACTAAAAAGTAAAAAAAAATCAAAAAATGCATGCAACACTACTCTAAATAGATATGGTTTGGCGTTAGACGAATCCTCCCCCAGACTTGAACTAGACACTGTCCTCGGTGTCAAATCTCATCTAGTAGAGGCAACCAATAAAATGAGTCAAAAGAAAAGAAAATAAAAAAGGAAAAAGAATACTCAGCTCGCGATGTTCGTTCACTCGCACTTAAGTCTGCCTACGTCTATCGCATAGCTAGCTTCCTCGCCTCCTCAATTCCTCATTAGAACTCAACCTGGTGATAAGAGACACAAACCAATATCCGATGCAAAAAGAAAAAGAAAGGAAACAAAACTAACCTAAGAACTCGGGTTGCCTCTTGGGAGCGCTTGTTTAGGGTTTTTAGCTTGACCAAACTCTCTCAACTACCAGATGGGTCTAACGAGCGAAGATTATCGATCTTCTGCCAACCTAGTAGAGAAAAATCTGGTGGTCTCAGCATATTGATGAATGTCGGTTGAAACTCAAAATTGTTACGGTCGATGTCAGGCCGGCGAATGCATGAAAGGTGATGAATGTACTTAGGCTGAAGGTATGCCCCATAAGTGTCATTGTTGTTCTTAGCAACTATAGCACGTTCCTCCATCTTTCTTTGTTGTCGTTTCTTCTTTCGATTGCGCTTAGAGGTACTAGGTTGTTAGGCCCAGAACTCCTGGTCATACACCGTAATCCTGCACACCAGAAAGTAAAACAAACACAAAGAATAGATCAAGAAATCGAGGGAAAAGAAAAAACCTAGACTCAAAGGAATCTCTATCGTAGCGCTAAACTATTCCCCGGCAACGGCGCCAAAAACTTGATAACGCAAATCTAGGTATAGAAATAATGCTCAAGTGATAAAAACCTAGATATAGCGAATACCGCAAGGATACGGATCAACTGTAGTATCAGGATCGAACACAGGGAATAGTTAACACTAAGAACAAGACTCGACTAATATTCAGATCAGAAAATATGGAATGAAGGATGTGAATATCGAAACTAAAGCAATAAATAAACTAAGTAAATCAATAACTAAACCACCGTAGCTTCGGGATAACCTTAACGCGCATGGATTGTTTCTAAGGATGGAGAATCTACGAATATCGAACTCTAATCGAGGATCTCAAGTTCTAATATCAGATTTGGCTCTCTCAAGTCCTAAATCCACTATCCAATAATTTAACCTATCGATCTCTCAACCTAATAGATTAAAATATCAAATGCATTAACAATCACTATCACAGTTCCTAAACCGATTAACCTATCTCTCAATAGTCTTAATCAATTTATTCAATGAATTCGTTCCGAATCTAATCTCAACTCTCGTTGCAAATCAGAATCTAAAATCAATCAATCAACTGGCCAAGAAGATCAAAAGCAATAAACTCAATTCAATTAAACCAAAGAGTATCGATAACGTAGTCTCAGAAAATAAAAACCAAACAAATCCCTACAAGGTTAAATCCCTAGCTACAGTGAAACGACTACTTACTACCCATAACAACAAACGATTTTAAATCAATAAGAAGAAACATAGAAACAGATAAAGAAGACTCGCAGCGATCTCTCGACGATGATTCTTCAATCTCTGCCCCCGGAAAACTCCGTCTTGATTCTCTCTCGAGTTCTCTGGCTTCTCCTGTGATCTCTCGATGATTTCTGAAGTCTAAGATATCCTCTCTTTATTGGATTGGCGGCTCGGTTTCTTCCTTTGCTGAAAACAGAAGTCCGAATGCAAAATAGAAAGTTTTTCCGTAATGCAACACGGTCCGTGTCAATTCTCTGGTAAAAATATGCACTTTAGACATGGACTGAACACATACGAGTTTGAATCAACACGGCCGTGTCGAATGACAACACGGTCTGTGTAAATTCTCTGAGCAAAACTTCACTTTTTTCAGCACGGACACAACACGGCCGTGTTGAATGCAACACGGTCCGTGTCGATTCTTCAACTGAAACATGCTTGACATATTTGCTCATAACTTTCTGCTCCAATGTCGGATTTGTGCGATCTTGGTGTCTATGCGTAGATATTGAAGAGAGCTTTCCAATGAAGTAGAGAACAGAGAATTTGGACTTATAGAGTGGAAGTTTGCAAGATCTGACTTTTTTAGGCTTCGTGTTTTTTTCGGAACAACTCCAAATGTTCCCGTTTCATCTGTGATGTTCCGTAGTCCATGTTTTCCACTCCTTTTGCTCTCTTTTATGCATGACTACCTGTTTTGATACCAAAAAAAGCAACCAAGCAATATCGAGACCAAATGTGCTCTAGAATGTCTATAAATATGCAAAAGCGAGTAAACTGCACTAGACATCCTATATCAAAATGTCACCAAAATACATGTTATCATATATGTATATGCGTGTGTACAATATATTGTTTTTATATTTTTTTACAATTAATAAATATTTGCGACGAACAAATCCATCGCAAATATGTAGCAAAACGTAGATTTTGCCCGTCGCAATTTTGCGACGGATTGACTGTTGGGGTTTTGGAGATCCCTAAACATGAGTCATAAAGGTTTCTAGGGTTCCAATCTTGGATTTCACGTAGCGGAATATGTAAAATAAAACCTAATCAACAGATCTTAAATATAATGATGAAGGTATCGATATACAACCTGTTTCGATCCTAAGACCTGTGACAAACGCTGAAATCAAGTGCTCTCTACAACTAGTCCACTCTCACGGGCTTGTGTCTGCTAAAACACGATCTGGAGGTCGGGAACGAAAATCGAGGTGCTCCCTGGGAGAGAGCTGAGACGGAGGCCAAGAAAGAGAGGGAGAGGACGAAAATCTCTTCTTATTTTCTTAACCCTAATTATGTTTTCTAAACATAATGATAAAGAGATTAGGGTCTCATAAACCAAATGGGCCTAATGGGCTTTCACAAGCCCATTAAACTTATTAATAAACATATGGACCCATTGGGCACATAAACCCATCCAATAGATTTCTAATCAGTTTCGCAAACCGATCGTGGCCAGAACACCATATCCATCATTCGCGATCGACAAACTTTTGTAACAATGTTATACGGACATAAATGATTCTGTCGCAATCCGTCGCAAATTTGTAATTGCGAAGGATTTTTTTAATATTTGCGATGGAGTTTTCCGTCGTAAATTCAGATATTTCTTGTAGTGCACCACATCTCGACTGATGATACACTTATTCTCTTCAGTTAACCAAACCTCACCTTTTACTCCCTTTGGATATCCCGGAAAGATTCCCTTCCTGGCCCTTGGAAGAAGCTCCCCTTGATTTGTATGAACATAAACTACACACCCAAACTTCTTCAAGTAATGGTAAGTTGAATTCTTACTTGTCTATATTTCCTCAGTCAGTACCAATCGCCTAGAATCGTCAGCAAACGCATCGTAAACACCTGCAATCACCGCGATTGCGATTGCGATTCCACCAGTCAACACCATAGTCAGAAAGCATTGACACTACAAGAAAATCTTTAAATAGCGACGGAATTTGCGACGGAATTTTTCCGTCGCAAAGAAATCACGACAGAATTCGACGGTTTTGTGACGGAATGCGAAACTTTTTATTCAGTCGCAATTAGTCGCAAAATCCATCGCAAATTTGCGACGGAATACGACGGAAACGTTGTCGTCGCAAAACTAAACATTATTTGCGACAGAAATTTTAAATCTGCGGAATTTGCGACAGATTTACGACAGAAATTTCCGTCGTATATATTAATTTTATTTATTTTTAAATTTATGTTATTTATTTTTGGAATTTACGACAGATTTGCGACAGAAATTTCTGTCGCAAATCATAATTTCATTTTTTTCATTATTGTCGATGAAAATTTTCAAATTTTCGCGGTTTATTTTTCGTTTTGCGACGGATTTGCGACAGAAATTTCTGTCGCAAATCATAATTTCATTTTTTTCATTATTGTCGATGAAAAATTTCAAATTTTCGCGGTTTATTTTTCGTTTTGCGACGGATTTGCGACAGAAATTTCTGTCGCAAATATAAATTTTATTTTTTTCCGCTATTTTCGATGAAAATTTTTAAATTTTCGCGGTTTATTTTTCGTTTTGCGACGGATTGCGACGGCAATATCCGTCGCAACACTTAATAAAAGCTGCTACTTCGTCTTTCTCCTCCAGACTTTGAAATTTTTTAAAAAAAATCTCAATCTTCTCTAATATTCTCCAACAAATTGTTTTCTTCAAAATTTGCCAAGGTATGTGTATATATACCATGTATATAGATTTGTATATATATGTGTTGTGTATATATATATGTGAATGTGAATATGTGTATGTGTATGTGTGTATGTATATGTGTATGCGAATGTGTATGTGTTTATGTATGTATATGTGTATGTATGTGTGTTTATGTATGTGTGTTGTGTATGTATGTGAGTGTGAATATGAATGTGAATGTATGTATGTGTGTTGTGTATGTATGTGAATGTGAATATGAATGTGAATGTGAATGTGTATGCATATATATAAATGTGTATGTGTGTTTATGTGATGTGTATGTGAATATATATATATATATATATATGTATGTATGTGTATGTGTGTATGTGTATATGTGAATATGTATGAATGTGTGTTTACGTATGTGTGTAATGTATATGTATATGTGTTTATATATGTATGTGTATGTAAATTTTGTGTATGAATGTGTGTTTATGT
>NW_010968397.1:6124-23595 GCF_000463585.1 Tarenaya hassleriana | reverse complement strand
TATATATATGTATATAAATTTATGTGTATATGTATAATTATGGGTATATGTGTAATATATATGTATGTGAATATATGTATACGTGTGTATATGTATATTATATTATTTTTTTTTAATTTAAAAAATATTTGCGACGGATTTTGTCCGTCGCAAAACGCAGATTTTGTTATTTTTTTTAAAAAAAGTATTTGCGACGGATTTTTCTGTCGCAAATCCGTCGCAAACCACAGATTTTGTCCGTCGCAAACTTGCGACGAATTAACGACCGACAAATTTTTGCGACAACGATATACGGACGGAAATTATTCCGTCACTTTCTGTCGCAAATTTGTAATTGCGACGGATTTTATTTATGTTTGCGACAGATTTTTCCGTCGCAAATTCGGATGTTTCTTGTAGTGTGAATTTTATCTATTATAGTTCTGTTCATACGCTCAGCTATACCATTTTGTTGAGGGGTGTAGTTGTAGGTCTTGTATCTCTCAATGCTCTGTTCTCTGCAAAGTTGATCGTATCTCTGATTACAGAATTTTAATCCGTTATCAGTCTTTAGGTGTTTCACTTTCTTTCCTATTTGATTCTCAACCCACTTCCTCCATTCTGAAAAAATGTCGAATGCCTGATCCTTACTCTTGAGGAAGTACTTGAGAAATCATCAATTATTGTTAGAAAATACTGAGAACCTGAGAGAGATGGTGTCACTGTAGAGGATTCCCATAAATCTGAGTGAATATAGTCCAAGATCCCTTTTGATGAATGAACTCCCTTTCCAAACTTAAGTCTGTGAGATTTTTCTAGAACACAAGTTTCACAAAACTCCACCTTTCCTACTTTTGTAGTGTCCAAAAAACCTTTTTGCTTCAGGATTTTCATTTCCCTTTTCACTGATGTGGCCAAGCCGTTGATGTCATAGATGAGTTTCATCTGTACTTCGTCTGTTAACTTGAGCTTCTGCATTTACAGTTTCACCCTGTAACACATAAAGTCCCCTTTCTAGCTTCCCCACTAGAATCACCAGAGAGCTTTGGTAACCTTCAGTTTTTCTTTATTGGCCTATCCCTGCAAATCTAAAGATCCAAGAGAAATAAGATTTCGTTTCAGTTCCGAAATATACCTGACATCCTTGAGCATTTTTACAGTTCCATCGTGAGCTTTGATCTTGACATAACCAACTCCATGGACTGAGCATGTCATATTATTCCCCATCATTACCTTCCCATCTTCTCCCAACCTTAGCTCTTCGAACCAATCTCTCCTAGGGGTCATATGGTAGGTACATCCTGAAGCAAGAATCCATTCCTCCCTTGGATCCTGATCTGAGATACTGAGAGCTTCTGTTTCGAGGAACTTGTCAACTGATGTAGCTTCTCCTGTATTCTTGTCATTTTCCTCAAGATGACATTTTCTATATCTACATTCTCTTTTGAAGTGTCAAACTTTACGTAGCATTTAGTGTCACCTTTATCCCTTGACTTACACCTTGATGATTTCCCGTTATTCTTGCCCTGACCTTCACGCTTTTCAGTTCTGCCCCTGACTACTAGTCCCTCTCCTGATGTCTTTGGTGTCTTAGCCGCAAATTCCAATTCTTTTGAATATGCTCCACTCGTGATTTCTCCAGTGTGATTGATTCACGCTTGTTGTACTTGAGTATATCCTTTAACTGATCAAATTGATCAGGTAAAGCATTCAAGAGGATTAACACTTGATCCTCTTCTGAAACTTCAATCTTTAGGTTTGCAAAGTTATTCACGAGCTTCTTATAATTGTCAACATTTTCTTCAATAGATTTTGCAGTATCCATTCTGAATCCGAAGAACCTTTGCTTGAGATACATCTTATTTATCAGAGATTTGTGCAAGAATTCTTGTTCTAAAGCTCGTCAAATTCCAGCCGCAGTGTTTTCATCCATAACCTTTCTCATTATCTGATCAGATAAACACAGAAGGATTAGATTCCTTACTCGCCTACTGCACTCGTATCTCGTTTCCTGAGATAAACTCACATCAATCTTCTTCTTTGTCAATGTGCTTTCCTCCTCCTGTTTGACATTGTCATCCTGAACTTCCAGTTCCTGATCTTTTTTTGACATATTCTTGATCTTTTTCCAGGTTCAACACATCATGCAACCGTAAGATTTCCAAGCTTGCGAGGATTTTGCCTTTCCATAACGAGAAATCACCTTTCCCATCATACTTCTCCACCTCCAGCTTGCAAGCCAACATCTTGTCCAGATTTTCTTTCTTCTGGTTCCTGTTCTTGAATGATTTCCCAATCGAATCTTCCTGTGGATCGTTCTTCGTTTTGCCGTCTCTGTTAGCCCTCGGAACCAGGCTCTGATACCATTTGCTATCTTTCGAGCTCAAGATTCTGGTTCTGGAAATGTGATTGAAAATGGATTAGATCAACACAACTCACACACACGAACACCGATATTTTATGAGTTCCCTAATCTCGATGTGAGATTGCGTACGCTCGGTAGAAATAGAATCCGCAATTCTCTAAATTCTCGAAGCTTTTTACAAGAACACACGCTACACGTATTGAATACAACCCAGAATAAACGCAAATCAGATGTAACGACCCAAAATCCGGTATTTCGGATATCGTTGAATCGTCACTTGGATTATAAAAAAATCCGATTTATTCTAAAATCAACCATCAAAATCAGACTCTACAGCGGAAGTTTAAAACAATGAATTTCAATAACTTAAGTCTGAATATTAATTTCATGAATAAATTGAATAAAGAAAATAGAAATTCTAAATCTTCGTCTTTCTGGGAAACTACTGAATCCAACCAAAATAATCTGCTTCACCTTTCACCTATGGAGAAAAAAAGGAAGGGGTGAGCTATGCGAATAGCTCAGTAAGGTTGCAAGACTATAAACCTCGCATCTGTACCCAGAATAGACAATCAAATAGAAAACAAATTCAATCAACATTCAACTCAAACAAAACTTAATCTATCGATTCACGTTCTTCTCCTAACTTTTCTTTGTTCGATTCTTTAAAACGAGTCCAGACTCTAGGACCATTCCGTATCCCTTAGACTTAGCTTAAAACTCTTTTTATAAAACAAAACCAAAAATATCGTTATAACCCTCTACGGATCGCTGTCGTAGTCGGGGTTATCAAAACACGACCAATAGTCCTCTACGGATCGCCGCCGTGGTCTGGCCATTACCACTCCACATGGATCGCTGCCAAGCCTGCCATCACATAGGGATCGCTGTTGTACCATGGCCTCAAAACTCAACCAATATCAATAACACTCTACGGATCGCCACCGTAGTCGAGGTTATCACTCCACATGGATCGCTGCCATGCCCGGGTTGTTATCATAGTCACATACGGATCGCCGCCGTACCATGGTCTCAAAACTCACTTTTAAAATATTTTTAGCACAGTCTGAGGTCACATCCTAGTCCCTAACTCAATTCTTTACTTTTCTCATCTTTCAAAACATCATACCAAAATTTAGTTAATATCAAAAGTTCAACCCATTCTAACGATCTAATAATCTATTAAGAAATGTCATCACATAACATGTACGTCATGAGCTATAATCACTCAACAGAAATTTATCAATCATCAATCATCATTCATTATTCACCAATCATCAATCATTAATCATCATTCATCATTCATCAATCATCAATCATCAATCATCAATCAACATACATAATAAATTCACAAAAAAATTTAAGGCGTATATTCTAAAGTCTTATTTTAAAATCCTAACCGCATGATATCTACATTCTCTATCATCATGTCTAAGCGAATAGAAGAAAGAGGAGTTCTGTCGAGTTCCCTCACCTCGATCTAAACGATGAACCCCGAAAGATTCAATCTAGTCCTCGATCTCAGGTTCAACAACCTTGAAATTTTCTTCACCTATAATTATTTAATATACAATAATCTTAATTATAATTATACACAATTAAATCATCATCATTTTTTTAATTGGAACTATAGAATCGAAAAGATTTAATACGTAATACGGAGAGAAAGGAAATAATAATAATTATAATAATAATGATAACAATAATAATGATGATTATAATAATAATAATAATAATAATAATAATAATAATAATAATAATAATAATAATAATAATAATAATAATAATAATAATAATAATAATAATAATTAGAGGAAGAAGAAGAAGTACGGTGAAGATGGTGATGATGATGGTAAATAATAAAAATATAAAGTTATTTCGGTTATAGAAAAACTATAACCATTCGGTTTTTATATAAATTTCGGTTCAGTTCGGTTATTTTTCGGTTCGGTTTTGGTAAAAAGTTCAATTTTTCAAAGAAATTGTCGGTTATTCTCTCGGTTTTTTTGGTTATTTTTTATTCGGTTCGGTTCGGTTTCGGTTTCGGTTTTTTGGGTTTAAGAAAATCATAACCGTTCGGTTTTGATATCGGGTTCGGTTCGGGTACGGTTATGTCTTATTCGGTTCGGTTCGATTCGGTTATTCGGTTAATAACCGAAATGGCCACCCCTATGTACCTGCTAGGGGTGGCCAATTCAGGTTTCGCTTCGGGTTCGGTTCGGTTATATTTGGGTTCAGTTATTTCGGTTATAGAAAAACTATAACCATTCGGTTTTTATATAAATTTTGGTTCGGTTCGGTTCGGTTATTTTCGGTTCGGGTTCGGTTCGGTTTTGGTAAAAAGTTCAATTTTTCAAAGAAATTATCGGTTATTCTCTCGGTTTTTTCGGTTATTTTTTATTCGGTTCGGTTCGGTTTCGGTTTCGGTTTTTCGGGTTTAAGGAAATCATAACCGTTCGGTTTTGATGTCGGGTTCGGTTCGGGTACGGTTATATCTTATTCAGTTCGGTTCGGTTCGGTTATTCGGTTAATAACCGAAATGGCCACCCCTAGTACCTGCATATTTGAGAGAGGATGAGGGAGTGAGAGAAAGGGAGAGAGGGAGAGTAATGACGACAAAAGTAAAAAAACTAGGGTTATAAAAGAATAAACCTAAAAGAATTTACAATTTAATTCTCTATTTTTTTATAACTTTTCAAAATTTTTTCATAAAATTTTATTTGGTACTAAAATATCCTTATAAAATAATAATTTTCTCTAAACTTTTTAATTTTATTAATCAACCCCAATTAAATTTACTTAAAAAAAACAATCGTTATAATTTCACCACCCTTAAAAGAAGAATTCGTCCCGAATTCTAGAACGATTTAATATAGTATGTACGATTTTTCTTACCAAAAAGGTAGGGATAACGAGCCTTCATTTCGTCCTCCAACTCCCAAGTCGCATCTCCTCCTTTATGATATGTCCATACGACCTTTACTAGAGGAATTCCTCTTCGTCGTAGTTGTTTAACCTTCCGTTCAACAATCTCGATAGGTTCTTCTTCATAAGTCCCATCCGGTTTTAACTCAAACGGTTGATAATCAACAATGTGATCAGGGTCAGGATGGTACTTCTGAAACATTGATACATGAAACACATCATGAACTTGAGCCAACTCTGGAGGTAAGACAATCTTTTAAGACACTGCTCATATCTTACTCAATACCTTGAAAGGTCCAATGAATCTGGGTTTTAGTTTTTCCTTCATTCCGAAGCGTGTTTTTCCTTTAGTTGCTTGTACTTTGAAAAATACTTCGTCATTCTCTTGAAAAGTTATATCACGTCTATGTTTATCCGCGTAACTTTTCTATCTATCATGTCCTGCCTTCATCTATTTCTGGATTACCTTAATCTTGTTTGTGGTTTCTTCCACTATATCAGGACCCAACAATCGTCTTTTCCCGATTTATGTCCAACAAAGAGGTGTCTTACAAGATCTTCCATATAACGCCTCAAAGGGTGACATCCCGATACTTGAATGAAAACTGTTGTTGTAAGCGAATTCCACCAGTGGTAAGTGACGATCCCATTCTCCTCCCCAGTCCAATACACATGCACGTAACATATCCTCTAGCGGTTGTATCGTCTCTGATTGTCCATCAGTTTGGGGATGATAAGTTGTACTCAATCGTACCTTAGTGCCCATAGCCTCTTGAAAACTTATCCAAAATCTCGAAGTAAATCGTGGATCTCTATCCGACACAATACTAGTAGGGATTCCATGAAGTCTTACCACATCTTCTATGTAGACCTGTGCTAAACGAGGCATTGAGAATGTCTTTTTAATCGCGATAAAATGTGCAGTCTTAGTTAAACGGTCCACAATAACCCATATCGCATCATTTCCCTTTGGTGTCCTTGGCAAACCAACTACAAAATCCATCGTCACCAAGTCCCATTTCCACTGAGGTATCGATAGCGACTGTAGTTTTTCTGCAGGTACCTGGTGCTCGACTTTAACTAGCTGACACGTTAGACAATGAGTAACAAACTTTGCAATATCTTTTTTCATGCCATGCCAAAGAAAGTACTGATTCAAATTTCGATACATCTTTGTAGCATCCGGATGTATGGAATATCGCGTATTATGCGCCTCTTTCAATAATTCTTTCCTCAACTCTTCATCTTTAGGCACATAAGCACGACCTCCCAACAGTATCAACCCATCATTGGAAGTGGAATAACCTGCCCTTATAAAATCTTCGGGCTTTTCCATCAATTTTTTCATCTTTTCATCTGTTTCTTGAGCCATTTTCACCTTTTCCAGCCAACTATCCCATTTTATAGCATTAGTTTCCAACCCACCCCGATTTTTCTGAGCTGATATCTGCATTAAACTCAATTGAGTCGTTAGGTCACTCGCCAATCTCAAAGTAGATAACTCAACTTTCTTTCTACTCAAGGCATCTGCAACTACATTAGCTTTGTCAGGGTGATAGGCAATATCCACATCATAATCTGTCACTAGTTCCATCCACAGTGGAACAAACACTTTGACGAGTTTATGATCAAGCAAGGATTCATCAGGAGCTTACATGACTCCTGTTTCTACTGTAGAAAAAGTGAGAAGGGGACAATGGTCTATCTGTTACTTTATGTTGATGATATGCTTATAGCATCTCAAGATAAAAGTGAGATTTCATGGTTGAAGAGGCTATTAAGCAGTGAGTTTGAGATGAAGGATTTGGGAAATACTAAGAAAATTTTAGGAATGGTTATAGACCGAGACAGAAATAAAGGAATCTTCATCTTGTCTCAAGAAGATTACCTTAAAAAGGTAATCAATTATTTCAACATGGGTGAAGCAAGACCGGTTCAAACCTCGTTAGCAGCTCACTCCATGCTGAAAAGAACATCAGAGGATGAACAAAACTCGGACATGGATAAGATTCCTTATGCCAGTGTTGTGGGAAGCCTTATGTACGGAATGACTGGGTCAAGGCCGGACATCGCCTATGCAGTCGGTATGGTAAGTAGGTTTATGAATAATCCAGGTCATACACATTGGGAAGCAGTAAAATGGGTGATGAAATTTCTCAAGGGTTCTAAAGATCTCAGGTTGGTTTATACCAGAGGAACAAATATGAATATACAAGGGTTTTGTGATGCCGATTTTGCAACAGATCTCGACAGAAGAATATCAATTTCGGGGCTCGTTTCATGGTTGGAGGGAACACGGTAAGCTAGAGATCAAATTTTCAGCATGTGGTTGCATTATCAACCACAAAGGCCGAGTATATGGCCCTTACCAAAACATCTAAAGAAGGCATCTGGTTGAGTGGACTATTGAAAGATCTCGGGGTTAAGCACAACACTACGGAAATCTGTTGTGACTCCCAGAGTGCAATTTGTTTGGCTAAAAACAGCTCACACCATGAAAGAACGAAGCATATAGACGCCAGGCTCCATTTTATACGGGATATCATCACTCATGGGATTTGCAAAGTTTTGAAAATTGGAATAGATGTAAATCCATCAGACATATTTACCAAGACCGTGTCAATCGATAAATTCCAGAAAGCTCTGAACTTGTTGAAACTGAAGAAAGGTTGACCGCCTTTTAGGCATGCGAAGAGAATTCGTTAATCCACTAAAACTTCGATTCAAGATGGAGATATGTTGAATCTGGCTTTAAGTTTGGTAAAAAGCTGGATCAAGGAAAAACTTCAAAGCAATCAGAGGTTTATCAGAAACAAAATGGCAAATGGTCAAGGCAGGTGATAACCAAATTAACGGCAACACTCGTGACACCCACGTGATCATCGTCTCCTTCAATATAAAAACAGAGCAGGAGAACAACGATGAGATAATTATTTGCGTTTAGTCTGGGTTATATTCAATACATGTAGCGTGTGTTCTTGTAAAAAGGCTTCGACAATTTAGTGGATTGCAGATTCCATTTCCGCCGAGACGTACGCAATCTCATATCGAGATTGGGGAACTCGTAAAAGATCGGTTCGCGTGTGTGTTGTGTTGGTCTGATGCATTCTCAACCGCACTTCCATAACCAGAATCTTGAATTCGAAAGATACCAACAATAGTGTTTTGGGTAAACCTTGATAAAAAATATAAAATTATAAGATGCTATGTGTTTATTCTAAACTACACACGATAATTTGAAATATTAATTAAAATTACGATAAAAACTGCAGTGGAATTCAACCAAAAAAAACTGCAGTGAATATTTTTTTACAAAACCATGACCCGAACAGATTATTCAAAATATTTCCCGTGACAAAAAAAATTAAATATTTTCCCAAACTTTTTATGCACCTATCTGTGGAAAAAGCAAAGTAGGCGTTGAAAAAAGAAGACGAGAAATTTCAAATCTTGGTGTGTGTAATAAATGAGCCCACATATTTTATTCCTCTTTTTTTTCCCTGTAATTTTTCCTCTTTTTTTTCTGAACTAAAGGGAAAGAAAAAATTCTTTATATTGTTCCTTTTACAATTAAACCTAATCCAATCGTACATCAGCTGTTTTGAATTTAGAAAAAAAAAATACTAACAATGATATGAAAGTGATGGACTATATAAAATATCTTATATTCTCTCATAGATTTTACTGAAAATTTCCAAACTTGACATAAGATATTGACCAATGAGTTCAATGATTTGGATTGCATTACTGAATTTAAGAAATAGAAATAAAATTTGTCGTGGTGGCAACTATGAATACTTTGTTGAAGAAATTGACAGATGATGAAAAAATAAATAAATTAAAAAATATCAAAACATGGAAAAGGAAAAATATGAAACAAGATATGTCCATCTTCTCACATGGAGGGTGGATCTTTGTGTTTCGTCACCAAGACATGAAAAGAACACGTCCAAGGAACCAATATCTCATCACAAGTTCAAAACCACTACTTTAGAATCCGATAACTAAATAAATAAATAGAATTTGATATGCTTATCTTATCTTCTTCCACTAGATTTTGCCCACATCTAGCTTTAAGGCCCATCCATACGATAAGTCGCATAATTATTTTTTTTATGATCTAAAATAACACAATCTTGAATTAGATCTTTGAGTAGACACTCGTTTTCTAATTATCTCGACCTCGGTGTATTTGAATTTTTTATTAAAAAATATTTGTGAATGAAAGGAGTTCATAGGAAATATAGAAAGGAAATGCAATCCTCTCCAACTTAACTCTTACAGTTTACATAGATGTCATGCATACACCTTCATTTTATTAAACTTATTTCTATTAAAGATCTAGTTACTTATACGGTTTACATAGCGAAAAAAATTTAAAATATTCGAATTCGTATACAATAACTCAGGATGTTAAGATATGTTATGATTTGAAATTCGATGTTATATTAATGAGTTTAAATATCTAGAAATTTTTTTTGATATACATGGCTTTGAAACTCCAATTTTTTTAAATAAAGACAAGTTATATTTTGTAATAAAATTTAGATAAATTACAAACTTATAATTTTCAAAAATATAAGAAAATAAATTTTTATAATTTTCAATAAAGATATTTTTTTAATTATGTTTATAAAACTGCGAAATCTTATATCGAATATCATCAGATAATCTGTCCTAACAAACCAATAAGAATACATGAAAAATATTTTATAATTATGTTTGTAGAACCGCTAAATCTTCTGCCGAATCTCATCTATGGATAATAGGGGTGTCAATTTGGGTTCGAGGTCCGAAGCCCGGCCCGACACAGCCCGAAAATTAGCGGACTTCGGGCCGAAATTTCTTGGTCCGAAAAAAAACGGGCTTCGGACTTAATTATATAGGTCCGAAAAAAATCGGGTCGGTCCGAGTCCGAAAACCCGAAAATTTAAAAAAAAAGAAAAAAAGAGAAAAAAAACATTTATAAAGGAAGGTCCGCGGGCCGGCCCGGCCCAATTCGACTCGATTCGAGCCCGCAATACATAGGGTCGGGTTTCAGACTTAATTATATAGGTCCGAAAAAAATCGGGTCGGTCCGAACCCGAACCCGAAACTTCTGGGCAGAGTGCGGGTTCGGGCGGGGTCGGACCGGTCCGGCCTGATTGACACCCCTAATGGATAATCTATCAAAGCACCAATAAAGAATACATGAAGAAATCTTTATGACATGGAAATGGCAAAAAAATCATCCAAAGGGTAAGAAATATGGAGGTGAGGCTTTGAAGCCCCGTTGTGTCCCCCAAAGGAGGGGATAAGAATTCAGGGTTTGTGTCGATGGGGTCCACCAAATTGGGCCCAATGTGCCCTAAAATGATGACCATAATGGGCTCCAAAGGCCCAATCAAAGCAAATCATGCCCTCCATTTCCATATTCAGATATTGAATTCCGCCTCCCACAAATCCCCCGACCTAATCCCATCCGTCTGACACATCTGTATTGATTGCTGCACAGTCACACATGACATCGGAACTGTTGTTTTCTGAAACTATGTTTCTAAGAATCCGAAATCGACCGTTCCTATAATAATGGCTTTTATATATATATTCACCACTATAGTTATGTTTGAAATGTCATGCATACCTTCATTATATGTGTGTGTGTGTGTGTGTGTGTGATTTGAAGATAACTGAATGGAATTGAGTCAAATAAAGAGAAAATGGACTAAACTTTTTTTCATAAAATGTTCAAGGACAGCTACACATTTGAGGTGAAAATTCTAATTATAAAAAGGGATATTTTGTTTGTTTGTTGGTTTGTTAGTATTTACCTTATATACAACATTAATATGTGATATTTATGTATAAAAATGCGCCAGGGTATATATATGTATCCTTTTTATTTATTTCTAATTTAACATTCTCTATATGGAAATTACAATCGGATTGTACACGCAGAAGGTATAATTGTATAATATATATGGAATTATGGAGTAGAGAAACAATTATGTAAGAGATGGGACTGGTGAGGGAACTATAGCCATAACCAGCAACTTTTAGAATGCGAGGTTCAGAACAAAAGAAAGCTACGTTACAATCATATACGTATCCACCCATATCTTCAACATGACAGAAATATTAATGTATGCTCAATTAAAATAATAATAATAATTGTATTCATATGCAATACTTTTTCAATTCTCATTTATTGGAAAATTCACTTATTGTCGACCAAGGAAAAAAAATATTCACGCAAAAAATAAAACCAGTTAATTAATTGATTATTCCAAATGCAAGAAACCTTTGAATTTATATGCTGTTGAAATTTGACCTGGGAACGAATATGCATCCATTTAAAGTGTGTGTGTATATATACGGCCGTTTCTATAATTTTCAGGACCATGAAAATTAATAAAAATTATATATAACATCTAATCTATGATAAAGTTCTTCTTTTTCGGCTACGTTTCATGGTATATATACACTTTCAAATGAAATAATCCTTGATACAATTAATTGATTTGGACGAACTCCCAATAAAGGTAGAAAAATAAATTTAGGGTTTATACTATTTAAACGCGTATATATATATATGCACATATAATAAATATATTTTTTTAATCCATAAAATTCATATATATATATATAGGAGATCAAATTACATCATATCAAATCCTCACACCCACGATATAGTACGAGACAATAATCCGGAAGTAACTGATAATAAAATATGTTGTTAATTATAACAGATCAAAATAACGGAACCATGTACTAAGAAGTGATTCACATATAATATATTGGGATGTTAGGTAGTGCGAAATGGATGGGAGCTTTATAATGTAAATGCAACTGTCATAATCAAGGGAGGGGTCAAATTACTGTAAACACACATACTTGTATACTCTCTACGCCAAGACAAAAGCCCTTTCAAATGTCTTTGTACTAAAAACGACATATCATTTGTCACGTGTCAGCTTCCATTGATATGTCCCCGCACGTGTGGGCTCGAATCTCACGCAAACCACTACATATATATGATATGTAATGTACGTACCAACCATCACGATTAGTTTGTGTTTTTTCTTTTGTAACCATATACGTCGAAAACTAAATTAATACAGCTTTGGTGCTGTGCCCACTCGAGATCCCTACTTTATCTTCTTTCTTTTTCCTTATACTTTTAAATTTCTATCCATAATTATTGGAAGCTATTAATGAAGTTTTGGTAATTCAAAAGATAAGGCCAAACTCATCTTAAATATATGTGTGTATGTGTGTATATATAGCTATAATATTCATATCGTTATGTTCGTAAAACGGATTTATAATTTTATATTCTCTGTACGAGAATATGTTGGATAAATCAATCAGAAACCTAAGTTTTTTTTTTGTTAGTTAATCGAATGTATTACTTATGTTTCGCATTATGAAAGTACGAATTTCTTTTGATATTATTTGTCCAAAATTTTTAATGATATATATGTGTGTGTGTGTATATATATATATATATGGAGATTAGAACAAGTAAAGCGGAGATGATTAGCTTGACGAGGATCATGAAAGATTTTCGATTTGATCAAGGAGTGACTTCAAAGCACTTCATCAAAAGATGAATATGCAATGGTGGGATCCTACAATTGTCCCCCTCATTACTCTTCAACGACACCACACACACACGAATTCAGATTCTAGAAAAAGTCCAACGTGTACAAAAACTTACTAGTGTATAACATACACAATATATCTATCTATACATACACATAAATGTACATATTGGTGTGTCGATCGATGTGTATACAAATATACACACAAGATAAGATAAAACACCCACCAACATGAATTGCGAAATCCAAGTTGGAATCCAAGGCAACAATAAACACATGCCCCCACACCATCATAAAACACAGCCTATGAGAAAGCACATAAATTTCATATGCCCCCACCTCTCCTTCAATTAAGTTAATCAAAAGCACTCTCGCATCAAGTGGGGCCACACCCTTTCTATGTCCCTCCAAAAATAAATTTCCCCCACTATCTCTACACCAATCACATAATCTATACGGATGTAAATATATCATATCGTACGTGGCAATCCGTATAACCATGCTTACCAATGATGATGATGATCATCATCATAATAATTAGGAAGACATAAGTGGAAGTATCACATCAGTTGTTATAAAACGGAAACACCCTCCATTGATTTCAATCATTTCCTCTTTAAAAAAAAAACATAAAACCTCTTTTTTTTTTCCTTCTCCGCAAATCAAACACATAGAGACTTCTTCCCCAAGCTCAAACTTTGTCAACCATTCCCATTGACGATGTCCATGAAAGGCGTATCGTCAGCAGGCCCAGATAAGATCTTCAAGAAATCATCTCACAAGCGCAATGATTCAGGCGAACTCGACGTTTTCCAGGCGGCGAGGTATTTCTCCGGCTACAATGAACCGCCGGCCGACGATAGCTACGGGAGTTACACACACAAGCACAACAATTACACGAGAGATGAGAACCGGAGGAGATGGGGAAGAATCAGCTTGGATTTGCCGATTAGATCCTCTGAACCGGTCCATCATCATCCCCATCAAGATCACCATGTTCTTGAGAAACATGAAGTTTTCACCATGAAGGAGAAGATTTGTAACGTAAAACACAAGCAACCTAGTTCGCCCGGTGGGAAAATCGCCAGCTTCTTGAACTCTCTTTTCCACCAATCGGGTTTGAAGAAGAACAAGTTAAAGTCAAAGTCAAAGCCAGCAGCTCAGGCTCGGGATGAAGAGGAGAGCCCCGGAGGGTGGAGGAGGAGGAGGAGAAGCAGTATTAGCCATTTCTTGATGACCTCAGGAAGATCTTCAAACACAGTTTCAACGACGACGAATTCATCGTCCAAGTCTCTGTTTTCGTCTTCGAGCTCGGGTTTTAGAACTCCCCCTCCTTGCTTGAACACACCCACAAAGAACTACAAAGAGTACATCAACCATGTGGAAACCGACAAGAAGAGCAGCAACGACTTGACTTGGTTGGATGAGAAGCTCAATCTGATCGAGACTATGTCTGAAGGGCAGAGAGTTTGGTCCGAAAATGATCGGAGAAAGACAAATGGCCAAACTGTTTCAATTGAAGATGATGGAGCTGAAAGCGATTCGAGTTCTGATCTGTTCGAGTTGCAGAACTATGATTTGTCCTACGGAGGTTTGCCAGTTTATGAGACTACAAATGTTGATACGATCAAGAAGTGTGCGCATGTTCCCACCACTAGACATGTGTGATCAAAGAATATAAAATAGATCGAGATCTTGGTAACATGCACGAACATATATATATATATATGATCCCACTAATCTTCGGTTTGCTTTTGTTTGATTGATTAAGATGCTTGTATGTGTTATCTCATAGTTATGATCGAGTTTTGTTCTTCGAGATCTTGGATTTGGTGGTTGTGTATTTATCTTCTTTTTTGTTTTAATGAGATTTGAGGTTACTGTTGATAAATACATTAAATATTTGCGGTTTTTGCTTTTTTTTTATGAAATGTTTAATCTATTCCTTCAAAACTGGGTAGGACATAATACAGGATCAAGTCCACATTTATAACTTTCGCTAGCTTAACCTATATAGGAATTGAGCTTTACAGCAATATCTACGCAACTAATGTCAGCAACTTCTCAATACATAGTCCAAAAATACCATTTCTGAAGCAGTTGATTGCTTCTATTATAACCTGCCTGCTGCAAAGAGAGGAGAGAAGTCCGCACCGATCTGTCAATCCGTTGTCGGAGAACCTGAGTAGTCGAAGCCGAGTTTTTAAACACCCGACAGTTTCGTTCCTTCCAAATTTCGTAAACCGCATGTTGGATAAGTGTTTTCAATACCATTCTTCTTTCCCAACCATCTGCCTATGTAGGCTGCACCAACCACTGTCGACATCTCAGGAGCTCAGCCGGAGGGTTGGCCCAAATCTTCATTGCAAGCAGCTTCCAAGTTTCCGAGCTAAATGCACATTTACATGTTGAGCTTTGTGCAATATTCCATCGAAATAACCTATCACGCGTTGGCAGCCTCCTCTACATAACCATCCAGTGAACAAAAGCATACCTTAAAATCGCATATTTGAACCATACTAGATCGGCTCAGTCCACCTTTGGAGAAGTCTGCCTTAGTAACTTGCATGCACTTGATGTCAAAACATCATCCTTGTATACATCCTCAGCCGTCTTCCACTCGAATATTTGTTCTCTTGTCTGATTAATTTTCTTTATTTATAAATTTTCATGCATGCCGAATAAAATAAATGATATTATGTCAAGAGCTGTGTATCATGCCTTTCAATAGGAACAACCAAGAGAGATAACCGTGCCCAATTTTTTTTTTCAAAAGAAATTATTAGTTTGTCTTGAGATTTGATTTAACCTTAAACGATGTCCAAATCTTTTGATAATTGTATTAATAAATTGGTTGGGGACAAAAGAGAAAACCAGCTTTGTAATGCATAATAGATTACGCTCGCTTTTCAAATTTTTTTTTCCATGTTTATTAAATTTCATGCATGCATAGACTACACACACTCTCAATGGCATGATCCATGAGCTAAATAAAGGTTCCTATATATATACATATAGCCTTTACGGTTACTTATAAATTATAGTAACATGTCGGATATATATAAAATTGTGTTAAAGTTTATGAAAGAATTCGCTAGGTTTTTGTCATATATTTTCCTTTTCCTAATGCAAAAATATAAATTAGAGTTTGAATAATCAAAACTAAACTAGGTAGATTTAAATAAACAATCTTACGCAATAGATGATTCAGTGGAAATCATTTAAACTATTTCTGGATATTTTTATGTTGAATAAAATATATAAATGTGTGAGGAATATATATATATAAAAAAATACTAGAATCGTTTTGTAGTGTCAAATAGGTGAATGGAATAAAATTAAAATATAAATATAAATAGGGGATGTCTGAGCAATCATTATTTTATATGGTTGAACGTCTGTTAATTAATTAGTATGTTTTGTAACCCATAGAGTATGTATATACTACTATATATATATATATATATATATATATATATATATATGAAGAAACAAATATTACTTATATGTATATACGTGAAGAAATTGATGTCTATAATTAAAAAACGATGCATTACCATCATAAAAAGTGACAAATTAGTCAGTATAATATATAATTATATATACACACAACTTAGTGGGTGGAGGGGCCAAACGTGTGATTATTAAAAAGTGGGGGTAATTATGCAAAGTCAGATGATATGATAAAAGACCATTACAATAAAGAGAAAAATTCTACCAGCAACCATTTAATCTTTTCCACAATCTAGATTTCAAAAAAAGGAAAACCATAACCAAATGCATAAAAATATTTCGATTAGGTTATTCAAAATTTTCATCATTAAATGTTGGTTACACGCACACTTGCCCCCCCGCAACATTTCTTTTTTAAATCCCCTCCGGATACATACATACATTTTGCACACATAAATAATAGAATATGAAATTATACCACACGAACGTCGGGCCAGACCAAACCGTATCTAAGAAAGAAAACGGTTGCCCGTATTTGGGATTGTGGAGCTTTATTACGGCCCATTGCCATTATAATGTACCTAAACGTATTGTCGGATTGGATTTGTCAATCCATTTTTTTTGGTAGACTTTCAATTTTTTTTATTAAATCGGAGAAAGTCATGTAAATATCTTTTTTCAAATTTAAAATTCAAGCTTGGAATAAAACAGATATTAAACATCCATTGAATCGTCCAAATTTGGATATCTAATTTTAGTTAATGAAAAAGTCTAATTTCAATTAAATGAGACCAAGTTCTTTAGAATTTAACATTATAGTTATCTATATCATCAATCATTTCTAGGATTATGAAAATAAATAAAAAAAAATAAGATTAGAATTATTAAGATTTTTATGAGAAAAATGTTCTTGATATAATATCATTATCATCCCATATAGGTTTGGTTTTGACTGTTTAGAGTTTTCCCAATTTTTAGTTTTTAAACATCTAAAAAATATCCAATAAAGATTTTGTTCTTTCTTTTTCCTAAAAATTCCGGTATACTGTTTTTTTAAACCAAAAAAAAAAAGCCAAAAACCACTTTTTTTTAATAGATTTTAGCTAAAAAATCTCATTTTGATTGCAAAAGAGGGGAAATCGGCCACATTAAAATTACCTTCTGGA
>NW_010968397.1:0-5275 GCF_000463585.1 Tarenaya hassleriana | reverse complement strand
TATGTATGTATGTATGGATATCAATGTCGTATGATGATTTAAGCATACATATTCAGACAACTACTTACGTTGATGGTTTTGCCTGCCGAAGCGATGGAAGTAGGAGAGTTCGGAATGTACTTAGCCCACTGCATGAGATGATTTTTAATTTTGTACGTGTTAGTAAGTCTTTATCCAAAAAATAAACGTGAATTGTAATAAACGAAAATAACCTAAACTATGTAAAATCTCGACAGTTCCCTATAAAAAACATATATATATGGTGTATATCTATTTATAAAATTTCTGATGAAGAGAAAGCCAATTGGGCTTGAAGTATATGTATTGTTTTTTATTTAGGAAAATGGGTTTTTTTATCGGTAAAACTTATAAGAAATTTCCTATTCATGACAGTCTTACGTTTTTGGCGGCGGTGCTGAAAGCTTCACGATGTGGGATCTCCGGGTTCGCAGCTTTGATACGTTGTATCTCTTCCCTTTTCGTGTTCCATTAATTGTACATTGGTATTTACAAACGAAAGTTGATTAATTTATTTGAAAAACATGCCCAAATGATCTCATTAATTTCTCTAACCAATACATTGAAATCAAATGTATGGTAATTAAATCAAAAGAAAAAATGTATGGTAAACAATAATATTACCTCATGAACCGATTGTAAGCCGATGGAAGCCTCTGCTTTTTCTCGGGCGCTGCAATGCCAATATTGGTTAAAAGAAGTGTATAAATATATATGCGTGTATATATATATGGATGATCATGCATGTATGAGTTATTATGCTTACGTTTAACCACAAAAGGTTCTCTAGGAGACAGTGGTTGGTAGCTCGAAGTGGACGAGGAAGATGACGAAGATGAACTTCCCTTCTTGAACTCATTGTTGCCACAGAAGCTCTGCATCTGCTTTAACCCTAAATCAGTATACATCCCTCCCATTGTATATACTATTAATTAGAATATATCACAGGTTAGATAGCGTGTGATGTATTCGAACGTATACTCAAAGTACACACACACACACTACACTTTTTATAAAATGAGAAACTGTTTGAAAGCAAGAGTTTGTGCCCTAAAAGGAAACCAATTGATCTGTCTCTTTTCGGTACGTACGTATAAACTATGTGCATGTATGTGTGTGTGTATACATATATACACCTGAAGACTGAGACTGAGATGGCGATCGAGACATGGGTCTTGAAGAGGCCTTGTGGAGAGGAACGAGAGGTTGCCACAATGGCCGCATTTCACTGTCACGGTTTCGAGCATTCTCCTGAAAGGCATTTCCACCTACGCACCATATCATAAAACATACATATAGTAGCTATATGGAATTTTAGTAGACGTGCGTAAGCTCGGTTAAGATTTCTGCAGTCGTTTCGTTTAATAGGCATGCCGGAAGAAACATATGCACATATATTGGACCGTTCTAGTTTAATTTATATGTACGCATGTCAAGTGATTTCTCCTTTCTTGATTGAGTATAAGCATGTGTTGTTTCACTTCGATGGCTTAGTATGCCTCTCTCTCTCTCTCTCTCTCTCTCTCTCTCTCTCTCTCTCTCTCTCTCTTACACACACACACACACATATATACAGTGTGTGTCTGTGTGTGTGTGTGTTTTGTAATATATAGCAGTATAGAGAATGTTACCGCGAGAATAGTGTTGCAGAAGTTGCACCGGACGTAATAAAGATGGTCGGACTGGTGTGAAACTCGCGAAGCCATTGAGGGTTTCTCTTCAAGGTTCATTTCTAACGAGTGAAAGAGATGCGAGATGAATATATGGGAACAAATGAGATTAGGGTTTTATGGTGAAATCTTTCGTTGAAAGCATTACATATATATAGAGAGGAGAGAGAGGCCGGCCGTGACAGTGTATATTGGCCAACGTATATGGATGTATGTATTTGGCAGGAATCTAACTTTAAATTTTATATCCAAAAAATGTACGAGGAAAATTAGGACCTTTGGCAAACTTTAAGGTCGGCCATTTAAAAAAGACGAAAAAAAAGTGTTGAATTGTACGAATAATTATTATTTTTATAAAGGAAGGGGGCAGATCTAGGGTTTTTATATATCACTAGTGATGGTACAACCTCGCTATATATGCAACATCGAATAGGCATATTTATCGTATAATTCGGACACTTATTGTTTTTCATCAATGGTTAGTTTAGTATGGAATTATTTATGAATGTTGGATGGTTCGATACTTCTTATGTTTACATTCGTGTTGTGTAATTACGTATAGATTATGCTAATTATATATGTCTTGATGTTTTTTTTTTTTTGGATGAAATTATGTATGTCTTGTTAATGTCTCCAAAGAGATATCCATTATGGACGAACCAGGATGATCAACACGTTATGCAATGTGCATGTAAACATGGATATATATAAATTCTTCCAAACATTCGTGATCCCAACAAACGATGGAAGAGCAATATTATCTTACAATCCGTACGTATAACTACGTCCGAACTATAAACGAGAATACACACACACACACGCACACGATATCGTACGTGCGAAATACGAATGATGAAATCATGTAAAAGACCAAAGACGATCAATAAATCAATGATAATCTATGGCCGCCTGAATTCTATCACGGTTCACACTGATCAGTACGCCATATATATATATATATATATATGAGCGGCTATCAAATACTTAAAATTTTCAAAATTAGCACAAAACTGCTCGTGGAAAGTTTTATTCAACATCGATCGACAATTCATTAATTTCCAGATGATAATTTTATTTGCGGTCGATCAGCGACCATTCAAATGGAAGACGACCCAATTTTATTTTAGTTGTAAATGTCATGGATCTATATATTCGACTTGGATTATGTTTTAGCCCTCCACCCCCTACACACAATATATATATGTGTGTATATATATAGATATAAAAAGGGTTTGAAAGAAGGGTGATAAATATGAAGAAAAGAGGGCCTGCCCCATGGCTTCCATCTTTTGTGGGTGCACTGCTATTTTAGGAAATTCGAACGGGACAGGTGATTTTCTCACACGTCTCTTTCAGCGACTAACTTTTTAGCAACTAAGATATGCTCATTCATTCATTTATTATTATTTTCCCCTTTTATATTTCTTAATAAATTTTAAAAAAAAATCTACACTGTTGAGGTACTGTGATAACTTCAGGAAAAACAGTCAAGCTTTAGCAGAATGATCTACGTTTACTATTCTTCTTTATTATTTAGTTAATGAAATTAAAACAATGGAACAACAAGGAAATTTTCCATAATTTATACATGTTTATATAAGATTCTTGGGAAAATTATAGAAGATTTGTTCAACTAATCTTTATAGTTCTTTTACATTTTTTTTTTTACAATTTATGCTTCAAATGTGATTAATGCTATGTATATTGGTAAGGAAAATATTCCAATAATATCTATGCAATGAATGATGAAAAAATGTGTGTAGATCCAAATGGGTATGCCGAATGTAATAAAATAAAAAGAAAGGGGGGACAGTGGACGATGGGATGATTGACAAAGAAATGGGAAAAAAAGCTAAAAAGGGAAGAGGGAAGAGACAGAACTCCATGTTGGTATAAGTTTAGCACTCCTCCTCCTCTGTTTAAAGTTGCCTTTGCCCTCTAGGTATCTTTTTAGTCCCACGGGCCAAAACATATTTCATGTTTCATATATCTATATGCATATACATACTTGTGGGTATATTATATATACATTCATATATATATATATATATATGAATGTACACGATGCATGATGCCTCTTTCCGCCTACATTTAATTTTGTTATGACACGAACGCATGTCAATAACGATTGCAACCCACATGTCTGTGATCGAGTGGTACTTGGACTGGAAGTGACGATGTTCCTCCTCCAGGTCAGGGGTTCGAATCCAGACTTGCGGGAAGGGAGAGGCATAGCCAAAGGCTGTGTGTTCAAAGGCTGCTCCCGGGCCCAGGGAGATGTAGATTGGGTCGAAGGCCCAGATGAACTTCCTGGTTTGACAAAAAAAAAGAACGTAGATGTTCAAAAGCTGTTTATACCCATGTTTTGAGTTCGGGTTGTCATGCTTATCTTTCATATTAAAGTATAAAATTTCTTTTATGGGGAACTTGTTATGTATCTAAGGTGCGTGATGCATCTATATATGATTAGTATTGGTTAGCTTTGAGATTCTTTGTACACTCGACCGCGTAGAAATCATGGTGATATTCTCTTAATTCATACCACTTTGATTGAAACATGGACTCTCTCATTTGGAAAATGGATAATATAAATTTTGTGATAAATACTAATAATGACAAGATTTCCTGTGGGCGTTTTCATATATTTATAATATTCGAATTTTTTAGGTCAAAATGGAGAGTATACCAAACCCACGACTTCCATGGGAACACACAAAGCCCAAAGCCGAAGAACCTTCACATCATCACATGTGGTGGGTTCTGTTCTGTTCCTTAACGGATTTGTTGGCTTTTCTTTTGTTTTATGTCTTTTATCTCTTTTCGGAAATAATATCTTGGATTTGATTTGACTTGTCCTAATTAATTGTACTTTTGTTTATATTAATCTCTCTCTCACTCGTCTTTTCAATTGAAAGCACGTACTCGGTTTCTCTTACCGAAGGCCCGAAACCCAACTTTATCTTTATTTCGTATTAATAAGTTGATCATAATCTCGGTTTTTTTATAAGTCATTTAATATATGAAAGCAACTTTAGTATATTGTGTATGATATATACAAATGCAAGTTTTATCCTACTTCTTGGAGTCGATATATGGTTATGCATATACTCGTGATTTGAATACAATATAATTAGGGTTTAGGGTTTAACATAAATAACGATACCCTAATTGTTTAACATACTCATTATTTTTTAACGATACCCTAATTGTTTAACATAAATAAGTAAAGTCCAAAACAAATAGTAAATACAACAATATTTTAACTTCCCTATTATATAAATTCTCAGCATTTGCTAACAATATATGGCACACCATCCTATGTTGGCAAACTATAATTTAGGCAGCGCTAATAACATCAATGTAGATTTCTAACATCCATCCCATAATGATGAACATGCATAGCGGACCCAGAATTTTTTTTCGGTGGGGGCAATAGTAATATGTTAATAATTTTATTTTTGAAAAGGATGTTGAAGATGTGGGTGAGAGAAATTTACAAAACATAAACGCCATTAAAAACTAAAGGAAAAAAAGAGAATGTTTTGATAGGGTAAAAATGGTGGGGGCTATATCTAAATTACAACGGG
>NW_010968396.1:0-466 GCF_000463585.1 Tarenaya hassleriana | reverse complement strand
TCCTTCCAAGGATCTTCTCGGTTTGCTTATAATCCTTTTCAATATGGTTTTGAGTCTAACGAGTATGTAAGTTTGAATGTGGAAGAATATAAACTAATCATAAATACAAGAATAGAAGAAACGACCACAAAAGAGGCATTGAACTCGGGTGAGATGAAGAAGACCAAGGATGGGAGAGATGTGATGATCAAAGTGTTAGATGACCCCAAGATGGAGGCAAAAGACCCCGAAGACAAGGCATCAACAATGACGTGCATACTACTACCTTACCAAAGTCCTCAAATCAATCCGAGAATGACATTTTGTGGTTTGGAAATCGGGTTTGGTCTATATTCTTTTGTCCCATTCAAATACATTTATATGACATACATAATGTTCGAGGTTTTCTAAGTTTGTTTGGACAGCCAAAACTTGAGATGCGAATACAAATGAAGCATCAAGATGCCCTTGGTCAAAAGGAGTTTCA
>NW_010968395.1:0-466 GCF_000463585.1 Tarenaya hassleriana | reverse complement strand
CTAATTTTCATCTCAGAATTCTTAGTTCAATACAATACGTGAAATCATGTAATAGGCTGTCTCATCAATGTATATACTCTGAAAACCAGTGCCATTAATGGCGTCATGTCACCAGATGTTACCAATGGGGAAATGGTCTTGGGCGGTACAATTGGGGAGAATGCTTCGGCAGATAGTGCTTGGGTTCGGTGTGATGATTGCTTCAAATGGCGACGGATACCTGCTTCTCTTCTAGGAACAATTGATGAGAACTGTATATGGTATGTATCATCACCTTCTGCATATGGGAGCTGTCTGTATGAAATTCCCGAACGGATAGTTTTTATGACCTACCCTTTTCTTTGTTTTCTTTACCTTGAAATGTGATTAGACAATTATAGGTGTTGTTCATTTTGTTCTAACAGTGCATATCTTATCAACCTCTTAAGTTCTTGTACCTGTTGCATTTTGCATTCCATGAGATTTT
>NW_010968394.1:0-466 GCF_000463585.1 Tarenaya hassleriana | reverse complement strand
TTTTTTTTTTGGTATATTGTAAATTGATTTTTTTTTCATAAATTTTTGTTTCATTAATTCTCTTCCTTATAGTTTATATATAATATTTAATGAGGATATTATGCTCCAAAGTAAAAGAACGGGCAATACAATAAAATGGGTATTAATAGCCATATTTTCTTTACCAACCATCCTTGGTGACGAAATCATTGAGAAATTACATTCATTGCTCAAGATAAAATCGGAAAATAAATTTTAAAAAAATATATGTAAAATATAAAGAAAAATAAATGATCTGAAAAAATGTTACATCTATATTTTTTACGACTTCACCTTCTTTCTTTTTTCTTTTATTAAAATCTGTCATTATTTCGTTAGTCATTCTACATATTTAGCAGATTTATAACACATAAAATCGTTAAAAATATGGTAATCATAAAAATTTTGTGACTTTGAATGACTCGTCTAACTAGATTCACCAAATACC
>NW_010968393.1:0-466 GCF_000463585.1 Tarenaya hassleriana | reverse complement strand
CAAGGAAAGAAAAAGAGAGATCAGAGATTGTTAATTTTGGAGGGATAGGAGGTTATACTTGTTACCCAATAATGCTTGCAAGTGAATGATCATGCCTTCCTCATGGGGAGTGAAGTTTCCGCGTTTGATTCCGGGCCTCAGGTAATTAGTCCATCTGAGTCTGCAACTCTTGCTGCACCTCATCAGCCCTTTCGAAAGGGAACCGAAAGAAACCAGCATCAAGAATCATTAACAGATACAAACCAAGAACTATATATATATATGTGTGTAATTAAGATTAAGGATATATATGTATATATGTTCACACCAGTGTTTGTTGGAACAGATCTCCAGTTTCCAGGACCATGTTCTTGGATGTAAGAAACGAGAATGATGTCTTCTTCAGGTGTCCATGGCCCTTTCTTGACCCCTACCTTGTCACAGCAAGGAGGTCTCCCCATCTCTCTCTCTCTCTCTCTCTCTCTCT
>NW_010968392.1:0-467 GCF_000463585.1 Tarenaya hassleriana | reverse complement strand
TATATAGCATAATGCTTTCCATCCTTCTTTTGTCCCAATACGGCTCCGACCGCAAAATCACCAGCATCACACATCAATTCAAAAGGGATGCTCCAATCCGGGAGTTGAATAATCGGGGGTGATACTAGCGCCTTCTTCAAGATTTCAAATGTTTTGTGCCAATCCTCATTAAATTCAAAGGGGATATCATTTCCCAAGAATGCAGTCAAAGGTCTTGCTATCTTCGAGAAGTCTGTTATAAATCTCCTATAAAACCCGGCGTGACCCAAGAAGCTTTCGATTCCTTTAACATTGGTCGGTGGCGGTAGCTTCTCAATTACTTCCACTTTCGCCCTATCTACTTCTATTCCCTTGTCTGAAATTCGATGACCAAGTACAATGCTCTCTCGCACCATGAAGTGGCATATTTCCCAATTCAAAACCAAATTCGCCTTGAGACACCTGTCTAACACTCGATGGAGATTGGT
>NW_010968391.1:0-467 GCF_000463585.1 Tarenaya hassleriana | reverse complement strand
GTCCAAGGTTGGTGTTCGGGTCCGGAGATGGTGCGTCGGACGTACCTTACATTCCTCGGGTTGGCTGGTCACCGCGTTCATCTTCTTCTGTTTTGGGCAGTCACGGACCCAATGAGGCCCTTGGCATAGGAAGCATGGACTCGGGGGAGGTTTGGCCTTTCGGTTTTGTCCACTGAAGCTCCCTTGGCTAGGCTTGTCTGTCCGTGGCTGTCCATGGTAGGAAGGAGTCGGACGTGGTCTGTTCCCGTCCGAGAAACTTCGGACGCACCGAGAGAAGATGTCGCACGCAGACGGGAATTCTCAGCACGAGGTGAACAACGTGTAGGCCCATTCGCAGTGCCAGCAGCCTCGAGGTACTTATTTATTAGTACCGTTCCGTCCCGAACCGTCATAATACCGAACCGAACCGTACCTGGAATCACATCAATGCAAAAGTCCACCTCTCTCTCCGGTGGTAACCCTGGCAA
>NW_010968390.1:0-467 GCF_000463585.1 Tarenaya hassleriana | reverse complement strand
CAGATTGTGAGAATAGTTTCTTAGAACTTAAGAAACGTCTAACTTCTGCACCAATTCTAGCGTTACCAAGGTCGGGGATACTATACGAGGTGTACACTGATGCATCTAAGCAAGGATTGGGTTGTGTATTAATGCAAGAAGGACATGTCATAGCATATGCCTCTAGACAGTTAAAGACGCATGAGGAAAATTACCCAACACATGATATGGAACTTGCAGCTGTAGTACATGCGTTGAAAATTTGGAGATCATATTTGTATGGCGAAAAGGTTAGGATCAATACTGACCATAAGAGCTTAACATATGTGATCTCCCAAAAAGACTTGAACTTACGACAACGCAGATGGTTGGAACTCATAGCGGATTATGACCTAGAAATTTCCTACCATCCAGGAAAAGCCAATGTAGTCGCTGACGCACTAAGTCGAAAGAAGATTTTATCGGCTATACGGGTCATATCAACATCA
>NW_010968389.1:35233-35644 GCF_000463585.1 Tarenaya hassleriana | reverse complement strand
ATTTGAAATGAAAACAAGAATGAAAAAACAAGTTAACAACATATGGTTTTTTAGGTGAAAAAGGAGAGGATTTTATGAAATATGCAGTCCAAATTGCATGGAAGCAGACAAACATGCTAAGCAATGTAATGTGGGTCGTGACAAAGACAGAAGCGGTCTCGCACTCGCAGTGTACAGTACGTTGACGACTGGAGAAGACTTGGACTTACAATTTTTTTTTTCCAAGTAAAATGGAGATAAGAATGCCTCACAGTGAAGACACAAGAACAGAAACATAAGAGGTTGAAAATGTGTTTGAGAAAACTCCTGTTGTTCTTGTCTGTGTCTGCGTTTTCTTTTGCGTTTCAGGTGAGAGGCCAGACCAAAGACGGATGCAGCAGCCATTGCGGCAGGCTCGCCATTGACTACCCC
>NW_010968389.1:0-35200 GCF_000463585.1 Tarenaya hassleriana | reverse complement strand
TTTCGTCTAAGTTGTGAAGTCCCTGACAAGCCAACCCTCTGGCAAAACAAAATCCAAGTCCTCAACATTAATCTCAGCGGCGAGATACGCCTCAACGTGAACACCTCCCACCGATGCTATGACCGCTATGGAAGCCCTACAGATTCCTACACCAGCTTTTTGTTTGGTACCTTTCCCCTCTCTGATAAGAACACACTCACTGGAGTAGGTTGTGACTCTTACGCGTATCTCGAAGATTCCGGACTTCATGGCTGCAGTTCCAAGTGCCTTTTGACGGAAGATGTTAGAACGAAAGGGTGGAGAGGAGAGACACTGAGTAAAGCCGACAAGATGGAAAACGGGTCTTGTTCTGGTTATGGTTGTTGCCAGACCCGTGTCCCTGGAGGGCTCACTCACTTCAGACCATTGCCAAAAAACTTAAGGAACCACAGCTTTGTGTATAACTTCAATCCTTGTAACTATGCTTTTCTCGTCGAGGATGGATACTTCGACTTTTCTATCATGGATCTTGAGAACCTTCGAGGCGTTGTGGCATTCCCTGTGATGTTTGATTGGTTCATCAGGGACTTTTCATGCCACCAAGTCGGAAACAACAGTGTCTGCGGTCAGAACAGTGATTGTGTCGACTTTAGAAATGGACCTGGTTATACCTGCAAGTGTTCTGATGGCTATGCCGGGAATCCGTACCTTCCAAATGGTTGTCAAGGTACTGAATTGTTTTTGCTTCTTCCAGTTGATTTGATCATTACCTCTGATAGTGTTTTGTTCACGGAATCTATGTCGTTTCCTTGCCAGATATCGATGAGTGTGCAGAAGGTACGCATAACTGTTTAGGCCCGAGAATCTGTCACAACACCAACGGTAGCTTCCACTGCAAGTGCCCGAAAGGCCATGGCAGACATTCTATAGAGGGTTGCAGTAAGACCCATGAATGGACTGTATTTCTTCTTGGTATGTTTATCGACATTTTCTTTCGTGAAGTTAGTTTCTCCATCTTCTCTTATTCTTGGTATACGGTAATCTGACCATATACGTTTCTTTTGTCGGAAAAAATGGACTGTAAACCAGGAGCCACCATCGGATTCTTAGTGTTCCTGCTTGGTCTCTGCTACCTAAACCAGGAGCTAAGGCACCGGAAGGACATCAAAGTAAGAAGGAAATTCTTCGAGCAAAATGGCGGTATTATGTTGAGGCGACGACTTGTGGGAACACAGTCATCAAGTGGCGATATCAAGATCTTCACCGAGGAAGAAATCAAGAAAGCAACCAACGGTTATCACGAGAGCAGAATCCTGGGTGAAGGAGGCCAAGGAATGGTCTATAAAGGGATATTGCCTGATAACCGGGAAATCGCCATCAAGAAGGCTCGGATTGGAGACCTAAGCCAAGTCGAGCAGTTCATCAACGAGGTAATTGTTCTTTCACAAGTAAACCACAGGAACGTGGTGAAACTTTTAGGCTGCTGTCTTGAGACCGAAGTTCCTCTGCTAATCTACGAGTTTGTTACCAACGGTACCCTTTTTGATCAACTGCACGGCTCCAAGTTCGGGTTGATTCTACCGTGGGAAGACCGTCTGAGGATAGCCGTGGAAACGGCTGGAACTCTGTCGTATCTCCACTCGTCTGCTTCTGTTCCAGTCATTCACCGCGATATCAAGTCGGCTAACATTCTCTTGGACGATAAACTCTCGGCCAAAGTATCAGACTTTGGGGCTTCGAGGCTGATTCCAGCGGACAGAGAGCAATTAACAACGCTCGTGCAAGGCACTCTCGGCTATTTGGATCCCGAGTACTTCAAAACCAGCATTTTAAACGAGAAAAGCGACGTCTACAGCTTTGGAGTTGTGCTGATGGAACTGATTTCAGGCCTGAAGGCTCTGTCCTTTATCCGGCCGCTACACGAAAGGCATTTGGTATCTCACTTTGATTCAGCAATGATAAACAATCGGTTAGACGAAATTCTGGACTGACGAGTGGTGACGCCAGAGAATCGTCGGCAGCTCACGGAGGTGGCTTGGTTGGCGGTTAGGTGCACGAGAGTGAAAGGAGAGGAAAGGCCGAGGATGAAAGAAGTGGCTACGGAACTCGAGGGGATGATGGTTCCGGTTAAACACAAGGGGATCGATCGGTTTTCGCAGCAGGCTGAATACTCGCTCGGTGATCGAATCTCCCATGCCCAAGGCTGTGGTAACAGTGACAGCGGCATGGTTTCAAGTTATTACAGCATCTAAGATTTTTATAGCTTTGGTTCTTCTGTTGTCAGAAAACGATCTCATCAGCAGTGTGCTTTTGTAATAAATCTACCCATTTTACTTTTTGTTTAAGATTTTGCAGTCCAATACAATATACAAACGATTTCTGAATGCAACGCTTTTTTTTTTATTTGCTTGAACTAACCTGTTTATTTTTTTTTATAATTATGTATAATTAATTAGTAATGATATTTTTTTTTTGTGAAAACTGACCCAAAAATTTATGGGGCCTTGTTCAGGTTGCACTTGATAGACGGACCTGACAAGGAGAAACTTTTGTATTGGAAAAAAAAAACTGAAAAAAAAAACTGAAAGAACAAGAGGAGGAGACAATTAATTATATCGATTTGATTAGATCTTAATTAAAAAATGAAATATTTAGCTATGGAGATTCAGGGTCACGCCATGTACGTCCGTTGTAATCATATATCGTCGTATAAATTCAAATAGGGTTAATCCCATAAAAAAAAAACCCTAAATTTGTTAAAATATTTCATATAAAACTTTCAACCTATAGTCTTTTATAAAAAAAATTCTGAATTTGGCAAAAAAAAAATTACAAAAATTAAAAATTTATCATTTTCTTTTCTATAAAAACTTTGACTTGTTTAACCAAAAATATTGTTGATGTGGTATGTTGTATTACTGACATGGCGCTGATTATATCATCATTTTAAAAATTAAAATATTGGCATGTTGTTTCATTTCTTCGTTCTTATTTATTAAATTTTTTTTGCATAAAAATAGCAACAGGACGTATTCGCATGCAGAATATGGTGTTTGGACATTTCGTGACTGAATTAGCCATCGGATTACAAGGGGCCTGCGAGTCTGCGACAACTTCAGTTATCCAGAAACACATGGAAACGAGGCTTAAGACTAAATCATTTGAAAAAAAAAACCTGGATTTGAGTTATACCACACATTGAGAAACAACTTACCATTTGAGGAAACAGTTTGCCAGGGCAAAGTACGAAAGTACGAAAAGGACAAGATGAAACCCTGAACGAATAAGATCAAACTGATGCATCAAATAGATAACGAAGAAAAACTGTGAGGAGAAAAAGAAATGGATCAGTCTAAGCGCATTGGAAACCAGAAGGATTCTTCTTCCCACAGTGGTTGAGGACGAGACTCAACGAGATGTTATTCAACGAGATCGGAACGTTCAGGTTAATGCACAAAACGTTAGCCCTAAGGGCGGTGCAGAGAAGATCGACGAGATCCTTGATAAGGGCACAACAGCTGGACTGCGTGGCCTTCACAAGATTCAACGCATTGAGCCCAAGGGCGTCTGTAGGGCAAGTGTCCGAGTGGTGAGGCGTGGGTGGTGGGCACGGAACCGAAGTGGAACTCACCAATGTGGTGAAGAAGACGACATTGACAAGGATCACAAGAGCAACTTTGGAAGCCATTGATAAGTTAGAAAGAGTTTAATTTATAGATATTAATAAGAAGAACCCTAGACTTTTTGTGTAGATGTTATGTGGAACGTTGAGAAGAAAACATGGTGATGGTGTTAGGGTTTTTATAGATGGAGTAAGATGACTATGAATGTACATGTACATGTTCATGTGGGAGTTACTATTAGGGTATACTTATGTGTGTATGTGTGTGTGTGTATATATATATCTACAGAGAAAGAGCCAGAAGTGTGGGCTAATACGTACAAATTAATCAATGAGGGTTCTTTGGTGTTTTCTGTTGAATCAAACAAGTTGATGTTCCGGTCAAATACATATATAAAACAATTTTTTTTTATATCTTAACTGTATTTCGATTATAAAACTAATTAAATATTCTTATTTCAAAAAACGAATAAATTATATAAAAAAAATGAAAACCAAAACAAAGCAAAAATCTCTCGAATCAAACAAAGAGAGAGACAGTAGACTCGACGTGCAAAACCATTTTGATTAATAATAAAGTTAACACGACGAACATCATTGCGATTACTTTTTATATTATAAATTAAAACTTAATTTAAAGGAAAATTACCAAATAAATTGTTGTTTTGTATTTAGATATCCAAAGAAAACATATCCCACACAGGAAGAAAAGAAGCATAAATAATGATTAATTAACACCGATCATTTATTTCGATAAACAGATCCAGGCCAATATACTATGATCAAAGCATGTGGTTTTAGATCAGTAAAGAACAAAATCCAGCCTATGAAAAAAAAAAACAATATACAAACTCAACCACCGCATATAAATCTGACGACCAACCTTATTTTATTCGGCCTTTATTATTGTTATCTCTATATAAAACCATATCTTGATTTACGTGCTGCATGTAAATGAAACTCCATATCACGCAAGGTTGTAAGTAAGATCAAATTATGTAAATGAAACTCCATATCACGCCAGGTTGTAAGTAAGATCAAATTATGCCCCAATAATCCCGCATGAACTACCATCAAATTATTTACATTCGTTGTCATTTTAATATTTAAAAAAACCAAATGGATCTCCCACACCCCCCCCACCATCTATAAAACCCCTAACGCCACACATTCCATATAACATCTATACAAAATTTCTAGGGTTCTTATTAATATCTATATAAAACTCTTCCCAACTTATCAATGGCTTCCAAGGTTGCTCTTGTGATTCTTGTCCATGTCGTCTTCGCCACATTGGTGAGTTCCACTTCGGTTCCATGCCCACCACCACCCCACAAGAAATACCCTCCCACGCCACACCACAAGGCCACTTGCCCTAGAGACGCCCTCAAGCTTAAGGTGTGTGCTAATGTGTTGAATCTTGTGAAGGTCTCTCTGCCGCCGCAGTCCAGCTGTTGTGCCCTTATCAAGGATCTCGTGGATCTTGAAGCCGCCGCTTGTCTCTGCACCGCCCTTAGGGCTAATGTTTTGGGCATTAACCTGAACGTTCCGATCTCGTTGAGTCTTGTCCTCAACCACTGTGGCAAGAAGGTTCCTTCTGGTTTCCAATGTTCTTAGAGTGGTTGATTTGTCTCATATTTTATCTTGTCTTACTCTTTCGATTATTTATCGATTTCAAGTTTGTTTGTTTCTCGAATTATTTTGTCTTATTACATTGTTGTGCTCCGGTATTGCCATTTGTTTCCTCAAATAATAATAATAATAATAAGTGGTTCCTTATTTATTTATAGATTTTCAAAATATTACTGGATTTCCACCAAAATAGTAACACCATTGGAAGACCGTTGTATTGTATAAATTTTTAAAAAAATACGACGATAAACAATAATTGATATAAATTTTAAATCTAGTAGAAATTTGATATATTTCAATGATAAAAAGTACAACAATATGAAAAATAAGCATTTATTAAAAAAAAGTTTCAAATAGTTATTGTATTTATATTGGAGAAAAAAATTCAAAATATTTTTTCATTTAACATAAAGAATATCTATTTAGTTAAAAAAAAAAATTCGTAATTTCACTAGTTCTCCCATACATAAATTAAACACAAAATTCCACGGCACGTTCCTTTGAAAACTCATCATCATGCTGGAAAAATTTTGAAGATATTTTCTCAATAACTGGCGACGAATGATTTTCACATCATTTAATGAATTTTCCACGATTTGAAGATTCCTACTATGGAGCCTACATATAGAATTATCAACCCAACTCTCGCCATTACCAGAATAATATTATCAATGGCTAACGGTCCTCGAGTGACGTTCATCGTCTTGTTGTTCATCATCGCCCATCTATCATTTCTTTCTTGCGGTGCAAGTGATATCGGAGAACGATATTCAAGCTTCGATTCAAGATATGCGTCTCTCTTCGAGTCATTTAAGCCGAAGAATATTGTTTCGCAGGCGACAAAGCCGCTGCCTCAATCGCCGTCACCAATACCAAATTCCAACCCTCATGTATTGCGGGCTCCTCCCCACCGTGGCAATAATCCCTAGTCTCCAAATACTGCAGAAAAAGATTATCACAAATCTTGAGTATACGCTTGGTACTATTGGTCGAATTGGTTTCATATATATATACGTGTCTAATGTAACTTCTTGCTTGCCTATAAACTTTACTTATTATATTTTACGATGATAAAAACGTGTGATTCAGTGAATTTAAGTTAGCCTTCAGAAACCCTAGTTGCGATCACCAAAATGTTAGGATTTTGGATATATATATATATAGCTTGAAATCGTGGGTCAAACTTTGCGAGAAAGTATTATTGCATCTCCAAATATTAATAATTAAATTAATTTTGAATAATTTCTGCTTAGCTCAATATCGATATATAAGAAACAAAGCTTTAAACCTAAAATGTCCATTGTCGAAAGCTTTGAACCTCGTAAACTTCTTCATTATTTCCACGGATTTCAAGACATCCGTAACGAGTTATAGATCTGAACACAGCGACGACGGCTCGAAAAATAAAAATATTTTTAAACAATCTAACGAAATTTTCTTTAATTCTGTCGTTTACTTACTTAAAATAAATAGAAAAATAAAGAAATAGATGATGGTTGTGGTGGGGGTAGGGGTGGACGATCGTGCGGGTTCGGTTATTTCGGGTTCGGGTATTTCGGATTTGAAATATTCATATCCAATCGGATATATTTTTTTAATCGATTCGATTCGGGTTCGGTTTGGGTTATCCAAACAAAAAAACGATAAAAAAAATTCAAACAATTATCTTATAAAAATAACAAAAACAACATTAAAATACATGCATATTTCGTTTTTTATATAACATGGTTATAAAATAATATCATTATACTAATTTTTCTAATTAGATTTAAAATATATTACATATTAATTGATGGTATATTGATGGTATATAGATGGATAAACGGATATATTCGGTTACGGTTAATTCGAATTCGGTTTATTCGGTTTACGGTTATTTCGGATTTGGATATTTTGGGATTGAAATATTCACATCCAATCGGGTATATTGTTTTAATCGATTTGGTTCGGTTCGGATATTTATCGGTGGGATTCGGTTCTGTTATGTCGGGTTCGGGTATTTTGCCCGCGGGGGGATGGGACGATGGAAAATGGTCGATAGATGAATCGTTTGAAAGAAAATGACTAGAAAAATAAACATAAAAAAGACCAATAAAATGACAAATTTAAAAGCTAATTTGTAATGATCATATCTAATTTAGATTTGTGAATAAAAAATTATTGAAGATTTGTTATCGTTCAATATTTAGGATTGTAAGATAGGAATCAAATATAATTATATAAAATAATTTTATTTATTTAATATAGATAAACTAAATAAAAAATAACATATTTCTCACATATTTCTCAAACCGACGGTTGATATGATCAAACGAGCTGATGGAGACGGTCGATACGTTGCACTACCACCGACGGTGGACGCGGCTTTGAACGACCCGTTATGTATTCCTTTTTTTTCCTACTTAATTAAATTTTTTCTATACAACTATAAGAAAAAATATTACTTTTCTACTAACAATAATTACCCACACTCCCCTTCGGAGCCAGGTGGCAGAGGCCAGGGGGCAATTCCTTGAGGTGGGGGATCGATTCCTCCCGTCGCTCTCTTTTCCTCTGACCTGTTCGCCTGTCAGCTCAACCTAATGGGCTGATTTACATCTCACGCGTGTGTTGTGGGCTCGTGTGTCGTGGGCTTGAGGTTTGACCCGCAGGCGCCTAAGCCCAACTACGGTCCGAACGTTAGGCGCGCCTAGTGGCCAGGTCCGGCGGACAGAGATCCATGGGGACCGTTAGGCGCGGGTGGTGGCAAGTTCGTCTCCGTTTATAAGGGTAGGTAGTCACGGAGTTTCCCAATGTTATAAAAATAAAAAATAAAAAATAATTCCCCACACAATTTAATTACCTTGGAAAACTCGTTATCATGTTGCATTTTTTTCTTTGGAGGGGAAAAAACATGGAAAAAGGAAGAGGAATTCTGCTATCGATTAATTTGAAGACTCCTACCCTGCCGTTGCCCTAAAGCCTACATATAGAATTTTTCTATTAAAATTTTCTCCATCAACGTCTTCCATAAAACAAACAAATAGCCAATGGCGAATACCACTTTCCCTCGAGCGATGTTCATCGTCTTGTTGATTACCCATCTGTCCTTTCTTTCTTGCGACGCGGGAGGGCGAGATTCAAGCTTCGATTCGAGATATTCTGCGGTGTTCGAGTCGTTCAAGCCGAAGTTCGTGTCCAGGGCGACAAAGCCAGTGCCTGGACAGCAACCGCCGACCGCGAACCTCAACCGCGGCAAGACGGACCCGGTATCCCCGCCGCAGGAATATTAAACCCTAGTACAGTCTACTGAACAACAAAACTTCTGTTTCATTGTATCGATTTTTCCGATCTAAAAAAGAGATTTTAGCAGTCCCGGTTCAGATTTCAAATACGAAAGATGATTATTGAAGGAAACTAGAGGTTAAATAACTAAGTTAATAGTTTAATCCCCGTGGCTCATATATATGATACCTTAATTAAGGGTTCATCAATGAGATGAAGTGGCAAAGAATAAGAATAATAAACACTATTTCTATGACCACGAACGATTTTGGCATCGTTAGCTATTTATATAATTTCGTTCTCTTGTCATGACATCACTTGGAAGATTTCTCATCTAATGAAAACAGGATTGTTATATATTTGGTGTAAATTGTGTGTAGTTGACTTTTCATATACACAAGTTCTGAAACCAAAACTTTTCTCTCCGTCAATTCCCAATGGCTATTCATCTCCGGTGGTCGTTCATCGTCGTCATCATCATCTCCCTTTTCAATCTATTAATCGTTTCTTGCGTCGCAAGTAACGATGGAGGACGGAATTCGGACTCGGGTCGGAAATATTCTTCCATTTCCGGATCCTCAAAGCCGAAGGCAGTATCAAAGCAGCGTAAGCAACCAAGGCCACCACCAACACCGCAAAGGAACCCAGTCCGTGCTTTGGTAAAGCCGCCGCCTCCACCTCCCCCTTGTCCTCGGAGGTTCCTTCCACGGCGGTGCCCGTGAGCTATGAACCCATCGATCCACCAAAAATATGGTAATCACACACACACACACACATATATATATATATATGTATATTTGGAGTGATTTAGGTTTTATGGTGTGTTACGAATGAAATAAAACTAATGTTTTTTATTTTTTTATCGCATTGTTTGTGTGTTCCAATAATAAAGATTTGTAGAGCTAGTCATGTACACATGTGTGGCTTGGGACAGGACACTATATATCCAGGATAAAGGTTTAGTATTCAGACATAAATCATCAATTTGATGAAATTTCTCCAGCAAACACCCCAAAGAAATATTACGATATCATAAACCAAAACAAACCAAAATAGCCCCGGTTTAGGAATTAACCGGGTTTCCACCAAATCATTGACAAACTGGAAAAATGCTGCACCAGTTTTGACAACAGATGCCCTGTTATTTTTTTATTTATTCAGAATGTTTGAACCTTTACAGTCTCAGATCAAGAATTGATGGCTCTACAATCTCAACAAAAGAATTTCAAAGATATACATGACTAAAGAATCTGTATAAGGAGAACAAGAGACGAGCTGAACTGAACGCTGAACGCTGGACTTACACAAAAATTCCTTCGGTTCACAGCTCAATGCACAAAGATATTCGAATGGTTTCGTCTCGGCACAGCAGCTACGGGGCCTGCAGAAACCAACAGATAAGGACCCTATTCAAAATGGCAAAACAGGAACAATAAGGCAAAAGAAAATGTAGCCTTTTCGAGCTTTTTGCAACGATCAAAGTCGTGGCATATAAAAAAAATCTAAGGAAAACGCCATGGCAGGCTGAAATGTAACATCAAGGGCTTACCAAGAATACCGATATCCAGATTCCTTGGAATTGGTTGTCCACGGTCTCTGTTCGGTTTTGAATTCTTCAAACTGGCCAAACCTTCATACTCTGTCACCACCTCAGAAGCAAGACCAGCGAATATGTCACTCCACAATTTCCTCTGATCCGAAATCTTGGCAAATCTCATTGCCTCCATTTGTTTCCTAGAGTATGCTATCTTCGAAGGATTCCCATTCTTTTCGCCAAGAACACCAAATTCAGAAACTTGGACTGATATGTTATCCACTTTAGCAGCATTTCCCTTTCCCTTTCCTTTTCTTCTTGCCCCCTTCCCCTGCCTCCGATCAACTGTTACTTCTCCAATGTTCTGATTCTCAGTTCGAACGGTTTCCAATCTCTTAGGATGAGCATTTCCCTTCTTGTAGATCGGAAACACATCAACCACTGCTGTATCATCGATCACTTCGACCATCAATGATCTTCCAGCAAAAGCATGATCTTTTAGAATCATCCTTTCAACAGTCTCTTGCTGATTTTGGTAACAATTTCCATTCTTCAAGAAACTCGAGTCGCTCGTCACTGTGCCCGCATTAGCCTTCTCTCCAAAAGTCGTTCCAACTTCGATTTCAGCCTCCGAAATTCTCTGTGCCTCCTTTTCTTTGCGCTTCTCCTCAAGATTCAAACTTTCTTCTTCAAGATTGTGACCATCAAACGCTTGAATCTCAGACGAAGGAACATTGACCCCGTCGACGGATCTTGTGTTGTCACCATCAAAGTTATCGCTTTCTACAGAAAACCCAGAAGAAGCGATCAGAGTATCCGTCTCCTTCATCTTTCGCACTTCTTCACCAGAATTCTCCAGCTCAAGAACTTCAGAACCCATTACAGGTACAAAAACGTCTGCAAGACACGTTTCCGCCACTGTTGTCGCTTCCGTCGAAGAAATATTAGGTTCAACGGGAAAGCCAGAATCCGTTTCGTAGGAAGAAACGTCTCCAGAATCAGCAGAATGAATCGTTTCTAGATCTTCGTCTGAAGCAGGAGGAGAAAAAGAAAAGTTTTCTTTCTCGGGACCCATCTCCACGGTCGATTCTCCTTGTACAGGAGCAGAAGGAAGAACCCTTGATTCATCTGGAACATCAATTCTCTGCCTCGCGCATCGATCGGAAGCGGTACTCGTACCCATTTCAGAGAGAGAGAGAGAGAAGAACCCTTGTGAGAAGATTGAAAAAGATCGCTAAATCCTTGCGAGTGCAACACAATCTACTCGAAACCTTAAACGGATGAGCTTAACCGGGAAAGTATCAGGATACCTCACCCGGTTAACCGTACCGGAACAAGTTCGGTTTACATAACGAACTGAGGCTAAATTTGGAATTCTTCGACCCGGTAATCTTTGATGATTTTTTTTTTTTAATTGACATTGGCATCATATGACGTGATAAATAACACATAAAATTCTAATACAGGAATGCTTCTCCAAATTCTATTTATTTGGAAAACCGGAGAAAATAACACATAAAATTTTGCTGACGTGTCAGTAATCAATATGAACACCCCATATTTTCTTATGTACAAAATTGAACAACAAAATAAATAAAAAGTTAGGTACAATAAAAAAAAAAATCCATTCAAACTAAAATGAAATTAAAACTTTGTTACCGTTTTATGTGCTAATACTTTTTTTTGCTCTTATTTGTGATTTTATTGTTAATATTAAGATTTGGTATATTGAACCAAACAACCAAACGAGAGAATGTCTGCAAGTGAGATACCGGACGAGCTATGGAGGAAGATTCTTGATATAGGCGTGAAGACATCGATCTTCTCCTACAAAGATCTCTGTTGCATCTCCATATCCTGTCGCCGTCTCTGCCGATTGTCCACGGAAGATACTTTATGGCTTCATCTCCTGTCCTCTGATTTCTCCGAACTCAACGATGCTTCTTCTTCTTCCTCTTCGTCTTCCCCGGCCAAGTGGCTCTACAGGACCAGGTATGGTGTGCGACTGCGGTTTTGATTGCTCTAGTTACCATGAATTCGTGTTTCCAAGTGTTTGAATTCTACCAGCGGGTCAATCCCTTGGATAATTTCCGTGATTTTGTATGTTTGGTAGATGAACTATTAATTGAAGGGGTTTTTTTATGTGTCGTTATTTGAATTAATTGAATTACGGCATCTGGGTTTATCGGTGTTAAAGTTAGAGGTTTGGATTTAGGCATCTGGTTTTAGGGTTTTGGGTTAATGTTTGATCCTTTTTGGCATTTCTTGGCTGATTTGAATCGTAAAGCTTGCAAATTTGCTGAAAACGTTTCTCTGCATATTGATAGTGTGCGGGGTTCCCGATCGGTGCTATTGAACCGGCAAAACAGAGTGCCAATGTTTATGTATCACCTTGTCACCATGTGAATACAGATTCGAAGGCCATTTTGATTTTCACCAATAATATGAGCCCTTTGGTTGTTTGTTCCATCACAATTTTAGTGTTGAGGATCTACGACCTAAGGTTTGTTCCATTTGGAGAGGTCACTGATCCTGAGAGTGAGCTTAGAATTTAGAAAGAGACTATTCTTAGAGTGATGATTTCTGCTTTTATGTGTGACTAATCCTAGAGTAAACAAGCAAGTCTGGACAGATAATTCGTCTAAGTATTGATTACTAAAAAAGCATATAAATATATACAGGAATGGAAACAGATACATCATTTCCAGAGGCTGATGTTCATGCTGAACTAAATCCTGGTCACAACAAAAGTTTCCAAGTCGATCCTGTTTCATCAGAAATTGTTTCTAATAAGGTAAACTGTTATCATTTTAACTGTATTTAAGAATTTTTTGGGTGCATTCCTGCCCTTGTCCAGAGACAGGGGTGTAATGACAGATGATTAACCTAAGAATCATACAACTGAACTTGACACAAGAGTCTTCTGAATCAAGAGTGTCAGTGGCAGAACCCTTTCTTCATTCTTCGTGTCCCGTAACTATTGTTGAACTTATGATGTGGTAAAATGATTGCCTAGGGATAACAGTAATTGCCGAAACTTTACCTTATTGTTCAAGTTATATGTTTGTATCTCTCTTTTACATTGTTACATCCACTATGGTGGATAGATTTGAGAGGGAGAAGGAAAGGAAAGTAGCTGCATATAGGAGGGCTCTACTGAGGAAAGAGAGTGAAATTGCAGAATTGTACCGGAGGATCCGGGAAACAGAGACTCAATTATCCGAGGAGGTGCAAAGGTTACACGCAGCTACGGCCGAGTTTTCGAATTTGGAGAAGATCAGGTAAACCCTTTTGATGAGGGAGAACAATGGCTAGTCAGATTTTAGCGAGATTTGTAAACTGTTTATCTCAATGGACTTACCTGTCAGTTAAATTTCGGTTAATTCTTGGAGAATCTGACATTTAAGCAACACGATTGGACGATTCTTTCTTTTTCGAATTGAAACGGACAAATCGTTTATTTATTTCATGTATAACATTGTTATTCATCCGAATGATGTATTTTGTTTCTGTCCGTCCAGGCAAGCATCATTAGCTTTGAATGTCTGGCAGCCAGAGATAGTGCGTAGCAGACAGAGGCAGATAGTTGAGCAAAACCCTGTTCCTGTTAAGGGCCGACTCGATGCACTAGAGATGGAAATGAAGCTATGCAAAAATCAAATCATTGGTTTAAACAAATCACTTGTGAGTGTTTTAAAATCACTGCTTTTAGACCGTTTTAGACTTGCTGAATGCATAGAACCTCTTTTTGAAAACCTTTTTTGCCTTGTGATCACGCAGAAAAAGGTTAAACGTCGACTTGACACTGCGAAAGAGGAGCTAGAGTCAATGAAGTACCATCCTTTACGAGATTACAAATCGACGCCTAGTGGAGACCAAGAAAGAATGGTGAAGAGGAAGAAGCTAAAAACGTGCATTGATTGTAAGTTCATAGAACCTTTCTTCTCTTCCTTTCTCTTTAAGCAAAACACTAAATAGCTTTTGAACTAGTTTTTTGTTAGTACAAAACTTTAATCTGAAACTATAACTACAAGCTTTTCTCTCTTCTCACCTTTACTTCCCGGGATTGTGCAAAATTGCAGTTCCAGAGAAACCTAGGAAGACATTGTAGGATAGACAAGCTTTCGTCTGTCATAACATCAAAGATCAACTTTGCCGAAAGAGGTCCTGAAAACTCGAGTATACCTCAAAACCACGAGACGGGCTACGATCAGAATTATCATCGCCTGTGCCCACAAAAAGACGGGATATGATCAAACACGAGAGAACAATCTCGGTATCCATCCGCTTTTGTACCGTTACCGCTTGTATGTTAAATAGAGTTTCAGTTTGATCGATCTGCAGCTTCTTCGACCGGGTTACAAGAAGGTTCAAACCCTTTTTCCGAAGAAGAAAATGCGACTATACAGGTTCAGTTCGGATGCAGAAATTGTTCCGCCTTTAGGAACAGAGTACGAGTTTGCAAGGTTTGGTGTCTGGTTATATTTGTATGGTTAAGTTAGAGGAAGATTTGTATATTAACATAATAACAGACGTCTAGTTTCTAAAACCGGTTAGAGAATTGAACCGGTTCCATGTTCGGTTCATCCAATTTCGGTTTAGGGCTGGTAAAAAACTTGGTCTTTCACTCTTATAACCCTTAATTTGGCTTCTTAAGTTTTGAAACTCCCAAGGATTATTTTGATAATTAAACAAATCGTATTCTGAATTGAAATTATCATAATTATATTTGTAGTGCAAAAATAAGCAAATATTGGCTTGAACTTTTGGTCCAAGCATCTTGTCATTATGAAACCATGGCGTGGACTTATTTCAATAATAAGCCTGTCATTTAGCACGATAAAGCTCCTATATTTCTCTAAATTTCCAGTTAGGTTATAACTTTTTAAATGTTTTTTCAATTAAAATATGATTGTTGGTCAATTTATAAATTTTTTTCTACTATAAACATACATAATATAGATATGTAGCTTTACTAAAAAAAAATTAAGTTGTCATGGAACTAGTGATTTAAATACCGACCGACTATATTTATGATATATTTATAATTTGAATTCTATATTTTAGTATTTGTAAAAATTAAAACTATGTAGCTTTACGAACAAAAAAATAAATCAAAATTAAGTGCTTCAGAAAAATGTGGGGGAGATATTTTAAGTTGTCATTGGGCCTAAGGATGATGGAAGAAGGTAGGGGTGTGCATAATATCCGAAAAAACCGAACCGATCCGTTATTCGATTCATATCCGAACCGAAAATTCGGATATCCGGAATTCATGGATCGGATACGGATATTGGTTTTAAAGTATTTGTCGGATACGGATCGGATACGGATATCAAAATAGAATTATCCGATATATCCGATCCGATCCGTATTTTTTTAATGTATTAATAATATATGGATAATTTAGTAATTAACTTATATATGAGGGATAACTTTGTAAAAAATAAAAATATATTAGGGTTTATTTTGTTTCTTCCTTCTTTTCATCTTCTCTTTGTCCGCGCCTCCCTCCTTCTCTCTCTGCCCACACCATTTTTATTCGCTCCAAACTCATCACCATTTCTACAGGTTCCAAGCTCACAACCACCACCCTCCTCTCCAAACTCAACACCGTTTTTATTGGGTCCAAGCTCATCACCATTTTTGTTGGTTTCAGACACTTTCTGGTTATTACCAGCTTGGTATCTTGGTTTTCGTTGACGATTATACTTAGATTCATTCTTTTTTCACTTGTACATGAAAAATTTAATTTCGTTTTCGAGTTTTTACTTAAATTTGAATATAGTTTGTATTTGATAGATTATATATATTATTTGTTTTTATTTTTCTGTAATTTTATTTATCATTTTTGTTATTTTAACATTACGTACGGATATTTACAAATATCCGTGTTTTTACGGATCGGATACGAATAATAAAATTTGATATTTGTACGGATCGAATACGGATACGGATATCTAAAAAATCTCGGATATCCGATCCGTGCCCACCCTTAGAAGAAAGCATGAGACACAGAGAGACATCTATTTAATCAATACACGTTTGCTTCTTTAATTTTTTATTTTATATTTAAAGAACTACAATGCATGTCATTTGTATGTTGTTGTTATGTTGGATTGTAAAATTATAAAATCGGATATACATAGATGTATATTCACACAGTCTTGAATATTTAGGGTAAGTTGATATTTTATTTAAATTATTGAATTAAATATTTTATTAATATATAAACAATTATTTTCCAATATATTATAACGTGATAAAAAAAATCAAAATTAAAACATAAATATAACACAATATTTTTTACACATTTGTTTTGTACTGTTATTTTTTTGTTATAATTGAAGTTTTGACTTTGGCCTTGGTCGTTTTTGGTGGTTCTTCTTAATATCTGTTTCTTCATACTTTTTTCATGACACACATTTTATATTTGATATATTAGAATTCAAAATTCATCAAAGCACACAAAAATATTCTTCAAGAAGTTTTTTTTAACATTATGTTCATATAATATTTTAACAATTGTCTAAATTTTATTCTCCTGAAACTTGGTTGAAATAGTGATTTTACTCTTTTTTAAAAAGGCAAATAATATATTTTGTATCTTGATTTTGTTGGATTCTCAATTTTAATATCCTTAAAATTTTCGACATATTTTATTTTTTATACTGTTGAGTACCTTTTCTTTAAAGGATTGACCAATCAAATAACTTTATTTTAATCAACATTTTAGTGCGGGTAATCTGTTAATGAAAAAAAAAAGGTAATGAAACGCGTGAAGGTATATGTTTGGATAGTAAAAGACGTGAAAAATAATACGCTATTAAATGGCTACGTGAAAAATAATGCAAATGCAAAAAAGCTAGTATCCATTTTAAATATCAACTTTAATGAAGTCCTTCAATTAATTAATGTAGAAAAAAAGAGGAAGCTTGATGAATATTATTAATTTTAAGGAAAAGTTCAGAAAACAAATAAAATTGCCCAAAAAATTAACTAATATATGAATTTTTTGCTCTCGTATATTTATATATGAATTGTTCAAATTTTTATATATACATGAATTCATAAAGTTTTACTGAAAATCTACCTAAAAATAATGATATTAAAATATGCCAGATTTTCACTGAAGTTTCCAAAATATGAATATTTTAATCGTTGTTTAATTCTATAGATATATATTCATTGTGGTTTAATGTTAGCCAGAAGCTTTTGACAACTTGCATGTACTTTTTTGTAGGGTTTTCTCTAATATTAGAGTTATTAATAGTTAAAAGGTGGTATTATTTGTCTCTTACGGAAAGTGTTTAGTCGTTCCACCCGGTTAAGTTTCGTATAAACTTAACCAATTGTCAAATTCGGTAAAATTAACATTTGTATGTTAGCATGCGAGCATAAGTTAGTGCGAGTTATTATGTAAGAATTAAAACTAGAAGATTAATATGTGCAAGAAAACCGATTATTAAATCATAGTTTTAGTTTGTTTTCTAAACAAAATTTAAAAAAAAAACAAGATTGGGTGAAGAGAACAAAGTTTTTTTCTCAATCAAGATTCGAATCTTCATTTGAAAATAAGTATTCATATAGATTTTTTCAATCCTCTTGTAGATATAATCATATAAAAAATCGAGTAAACTTTCATATTAGAAAAAAAAATAAAACAAAATGATCAACGGTAGTACTGTCCAAATTAACAAAGGAGGAAATTATGTGGCATAACTATAAATATAAAAATAATATTATTTTTATATTTATACTCCAAACCCTAAAGCCAGCAGTGTATTATGTTATGGTGGTTTGCGAATAGTATTTAACGTTTTCACGTTTCGACGTTCTCGATATCTGAAAATGGTATTTTCATACAAATCTGTAACTTTTTATTTGGAATATTAAATGACTTTATATTTTATGATACTCTACTCTACTATGATGCTGTTTTTTTATCAACTATAACTAAAAAAATCTTTAAAAAATCATCTACTATATAATCATTTGTTTTGCATTACAAATTATATTATTTTATCTCATAAACGTACTTAAAATCGTGTTATTACATTATTTTACAATTTTTTTTCTTCCGCTATTCTATGGGGCACATAGTATGTGTTATGACATGCCGAACCAATATTTTGAATATATGGTTTAGGTTGATGATATTTTTTTTGGTAAATTATTATATTTTCTGACTTTAATATTATTTAACTAAATAGCGTGATAAGTAAAATATCAAATGTATCTAAATAAAGCTCATAAACAGTACATCATAGAGCACTAAACCAACATACTCATGTTCAAGAACTCCAAAATACCTAGAGGAAACATAGAGAGAGAAAGGGAAAGCGATGCTCAATAGGATCGGAAAAAGTTTGAAGGTAACGAAGGTTTTGGCGTTGATGATCATAAGAAGAATGTTGAGAACGTTGAAGGAGAGAAGCAAAGAAGGAAGGACAAAGATGGTAATGAACATCATGATCATGATCATGATGATGGTGACGATAATGATAATGATAATGACGATGACGATGATCATGCAGCTCCTCCATTGGCATTCATTGAGAAATGGCTTTTGGATGAAACGAGTGGAGGCCAGATGGAGGAGATGAACCAATTGATGGAACTCTCCAGTATGCTCTAATTAATGGTGATCTCTTAATTTCTTTTTTTTTTTTAAATCTAATTTTAAGTTTTTATTGGAAATAAATAAAAGAGAGAAATAGATCACTCAAATGGCATAATTTGTCATTTGATTTCTCTAAGCTAGGGTTTATAACTGAATAAATTATTAAATTGTAATTAATCTAGTACTTTGTGCTCTCTTTTTTATATTAGTGAGTAAACTTAAACTTTGGAGCTTAACCTAATCTTGGAATTTATTCATGTTTTATTTCATAGATCAGATTAAATTAATACTTCACACATTGTTATTTCTATAAAATTGAGCTAATTATTTGTCTAACCAAAATAGTTTAAATTAATGGAAAAAAAATAATATTCGTTAGAAATAATTATAGGATTACAATATGAATACATGGGTATGAATCACCTTCATAAACATACGCTGATTTCTGACTCTTAAAATATTCATATAAAAAAATATGTGGCTCTAAATTATAATTTCGAAAATTAAAAATTTTAAAAAATTAAAATTGGAAGAGGGACCACATCAAAAAAAAAAAAGAAAAAAAAAAGGAAGTGTGCATGAAGGAGAGGAACCCACGCAATTACCGGAGTGTCTCCTGAAATGGCTATTATCAAAGTCCTTTTCTTTCATTTAATTTCTTGGAAAAAAAATTAGCATTAATAATGAATCCAGCTTTCTCTTCTCTCTTTCTTTCTTCATACAAGGAATTTATTACACTACCCCTCATGGATTCTTTAAAATAATAAATATGTAAATTAGAAAAAAATAATAATGACTAAAAAATATCTGACAAAAAAAAAATTCAAACGAGTTTATAGACGACAGTGTCCGGTCTTGTAAAAGGGTTAAAAGAGAAGTTAATGCATGGCCTCGCGTGGACTTTTGACTTTAAGAAAACAGTTATTAAAAACATGTAAATTAGAAGAACGAAATCCTATTTTTTTTTAGAAAAATATATAGTGCGTTTTTATTTGTTTTTGTTAGTTTTTTAAGAAAAAAAGTAAGTTATGAATAAAAAAAATTATCTTTTTATGACAAATATATATAAAAAAAATGTATCTTTAGATTATATCATTAATCTATTTTTTTTACATTAATTCAAATTTTAAAACGATAAAGGTTTTTAAATAGATATAACTCATCAAGATTTATTTGGAAACTGATTCTTATAAATATAGACCGACACTTGGGTAAAAGAAAGTAAAAGACAAAATCGATTGGGAATTTGTAACGTACCAATTTTATTTCGACCTCGTTGTATCACACAACAATTCGCTACTCATATCGAAAACTTAGAAGATATATTTAACCTCAGAAATGTTAAACCCTAACAAGAATCATAAATGAAAAAGTGAAAAGGAAGAACAAAATGATTAAGAAGAGTAACTTTTTTATGCAGAAAAAAAAGGAAAGAATGTGAAAATGGGGGTTAGGTAGAAGATGTCATGAAATTCTTGCTGCCAAAACAAGTAAAAAAAAAAAAATTGCGTTGGCTTTGAAAACCCTCTCTTCTTCCTCTTTTGCAGGACACGTGATCTTCGTTTGACCTTTCGGTGCCATCAAATCTATGTCACGTGACCATGCCACCATGCAATTGTTTATTTATTTTTCTTTTGTTCTTACTATGTATCATACTCTTTTGTTTTATTTGATGTTTCAAATTTTTTTTGATGAATTATAAGTCAATAGTTGTTATAAGTATTCGTATAGAAAGGATTTTAATAGATAATTTAGAATTCTTGGTACGATAAGAAATTTCAAATTAATAAACACCATAATAATATATAAATTTTTATATTATGAATTTTATTTGGATTTTAGATAATATGAATTTTAAGCTAGTCTTTACATAGTTTTTTTTATCTTCTTTTCTGATTTAGTATTAGATAAAATTCATTATTTGTCTGTCAACATTGAAAACAAAGAAACACATATTCTACTTACGAATAATATTAAAATAAAGAAATATATTATAGGTAATTAGTTCTGAATCTGTACATTAATGTTAATCATCAAACAAAATAAAACACAGGAAATAAATATTTTTTGTATTTTATTTTTTTCTAAAAAAATTTGCAAAACTTTGGTCCAGATTGTTCACAGAAAATAGATTTGAACTTCATGCCAAATTTGTGTGAACTTTGGGCCCACATAACAAACATTGTTGGGCCTTACAGCCCACACTGAAAGCCCAAATACTCTTTTGTGCCCCCGTCTTTTTTTTGTTGACTTTGAATTTATCAAAAATCAAAACCCTAACCCAAAATATTATATATGTATATATACCTATATACATGTATGTATATATATGAATCTGTATATATTTATATGTATGTATGTATCTATATACATTATCTTCGAGATCGATGGCTGCGAAGAAAAACCCGGAAAAAAAAAAAAAAGAAAAAAAAAAGGAAGTGTGCATGAAGGAGAGGAACCCACGCAATTACCGAAGAGTGTCTCCTGAAATGGCTATTATCAAAGTCCTTTTCTTTCATTTAATTTCTTGGAAAAAAAATTAGCATTAATAATGAATCCAGCTTTCTCTTCTCTCTTTCTTTCTTCATACAAGGAATTTATTACACTACCCCTCATGGATTCTTTAAAATAATAAATATGTAAATTAGAAAAAAATAATAATGACTAAAAAATATCTGACAAAAAAAAAATAATTCAAACGAGTTTATAGACGACAGTGTCCGGTCTTGTAAAAGGGTTAAAAGAGAAGTTAATGCATGGCCTCGCGTGGACTTTTGAGTTTAAGAAAACAGTTATTAAAAACATGTAAATTAGAAGAACGAAATCCTATTTTTTTTAGAAAAATATATAGTGCGTTTTTATTTGTTTTTGTTAGTTTTTTAAGAAAAAAAGTAAGTTGTGAATAAAAAAAATTATCTTTTTATGACAAATATCTATTCCTTCTGAATTTAATAAATTGGTAGCAATTTAATGGATATTATTCTAGATTATAAATTTTAGTTTAAATTTTATTACATTTGATCCACTTGATTTCAACTTTAAAAGGGCATGGCCTCGCGTGGACTTTTGACTTTAAGAAAACAGTTATTAAAAACATGTAAATTAGAAGAACGAAATCCTATTTTTTTTTAGAAAAATATATAGTGCGTTTTTATTTGTTTTTGTTAGTTTTTTAAGAAAAAAAGTAAGTTATGAATAAAAAAAATTATCTTTTTATGACAAATATATATAAAAAAAATGTATCTTTAGATTATATCATTAATCTATTTTTTTTACATTAATTCAAATTTTAAAACGATAAAGGTTTTTAAATAGATATAACTCATCAAGATTTATTTGGAAACTGATTCTTATAAATATAGACCGACACTTGGGTAAAAGAAAGTAAAAGACAAAATCGATTGGGAATTTGTAACGTACCAATTTTATTTCGACCTCGTTGTATCACACAACAATTCGCTACTCATATCGAAAACTTAGAAGATATATTTAACCTCAGAAATGTTAAACCCTAACAAGAATCATAAATGAAAAAGTGAAAAGGAAGAACAAAATGATTAAGAAGAGTAACTTTTTTATGCAGAAAAAAAAGGAAAGAATGTGAAAATGGGGGTTAGGTAGAAGATGTCATGAAATTCTTGCTGCCAAAACAAGTAAAAAAAAAAAAATTGCGTTGGCTTTGAAAACCCTCTCTTCTTCCTCTTTTGCAGGACACGTGATCTTCGTTTGACCTTTCGGTGCCATCAAATCTATGTCACGTGACCATGCCACCATGCAATTGTTTATTTATTTTTCTTTTGTTCTTACTATGTATCATACTCTTTTGTTTTATTTGATGTTTCAAATTTTTTTTGATGAATTATAAGTCAATAGTTGTTATAAGTATTCGTATAGAAAGGATTTTAATAGATAATTTAGAATTCTTGGTACGATAAGAAATTTCAAATTAATAAACACCATAATAATATATAAATTTTTATATTATGAATTTTATTTGGATTTTAGATAATATGAATTTTAAGCTAGTCTTTACATAGTTTTTTTTATCTTCTTTTCTGATTTAGTATTAGATAAAATTCATTATTTGTCTGTCAACATTGAAAACAAAGAAACACATATTCTACTTACGAATAATATTAAAATAAAGAAATATATTATAGGTAATTAGTTCTGAATCTGTACATTAATGTTAATCATCAAACAAAATAAAACACAGGAAATAAATATTTTTTGTATTTTATTTTTTTCTAAAAAAATTTGCAAAACTTTGGTCCAGATTGTTCACAGAAAATAGATTTGAACTTCATGCCAAATTTGTGTGAACTTTGGGCCCACATAACAAACATTGTTGGGCCTTACAGCCCACACTGAAAGCCCAAATACTCTTTTGTGCCCCCGTCTTTTTTTGTTGACTTTGAATTTATCAAATATCAAAACCCTAACCCAAAATATTATATATGTATATATATCTATATACATGTATGTATATATATGAATCTGTATATATTTATATGTATGTATGTATCTATATACAATATCTTCGAGATCGATGTGTATATGATTTACACTCGTTTATTGCTTACGATCATAATCTACTCTTTGGTGATATATGGAGAATCATATAACGTTACATTACACATATTATTTAAGACACATCGCTGCGGCTACATGTAAACTATCATGATCCCAATCATTCCAATTCCATTTTCGAATTTTATTATACGACAATGGATGGATTTCTAATGACTCGTTAGGATTCGATTTCTTATGGACATTATCTACATATATATATATATATAATATGTGATCTAAGAACAAGAAATATGCAGAGAACAATGTTTGTTCTCTGTTCAAAAGGACGACTTCGTATTCCCGCAAGAAGACGAAGAACGTAGAGACAAAACTCTCCGAGAAGAAAACAAAAAACAAAAATTCGTGAAAATGAAAAAGTCCTGCAACCGTTCTTTGGATATCTTGATTTGAACTCTTTTTTTTTTTTTGTCATATATTTTCTACAGTCTCATAAAAAAAAGTAATTCTTGCAAAAACAAATTACACGGGAATCTCCATTGACGCGATCGAATTAGCCGTTTTTATCACCTGGGTTTTAGCGGTGCGATTCGAAACCTGTTTCCGTTCTTGGTTTGAGCCCAACAATCTCACCTTTCCTGCGATTCCTCATCTGGGTATCGTTGTTTCCCCGTCAGGGTTCGTACTCTGTGGTTCTTTTCTATTTTTGGTGAGGTTTTGCTTCTGGATTTACTGATATTCGTCTGAATTTTTGTCCTTTTCAGCTGAATCCGTGCCTTTGTTCCTTTCTTGACGTGTTTACAGGTGCCGAAATTTACGGTTCATGTTGAATTCTAGAGAGAATTCAGAAATGGAAAAGAGATTTGAGAATAATTTCTGTATTGATTAATATGAAATGATCCATACAAAATGTATTTATACTAATCCTAACAACATACTCTAATAGTTCACCCTAATATCCTGTCTAGATCGGTACACACAGTTTCAGAGTTCATCGGATTTGGCGTTGAGATTGGTTATGGTTAAGGCATTGTTTGATTATTGCAGCTCTTTCTCCTCAGATTCATCGATTAGGTTTGAGGTATTGGGGTTCCTGAAGATCAGCTGCTACTGGCATTGATGTTCTTTGGGGATTGGCACTGCAAATGGTTGGGAAATTGTTGCTCTGCCTGTTCTTGGTTACGTCAATCATCTTTGTGCTTTCTTGGTCCTTTGTGTTGCATTCCACGGGCCAAATTCACTTCCTTGACTACCCTTTGTTGCACAATCCGATTTTCCCCGCTATGAATGATGTAAATTCTGGTGTTTCAACCCGAGGCAATGACGAGCATTACAACGACGAGGTGAAAGGCGAAAAGGATGGGAATTCGGTAGGGCAAGAGATAGGTAAATGTATGTGCGAGGTACCAGGGGAGGAGCCTCTTAAGGTTTACATGTACGACATGGACCCCGAGTTTCATTTCGGATTGTTAGACTGGAAACCTGAAGGGAATAGCAGCAAGAGTGTATGGCCAGATATCCGAAAGCATATCCCGCCTTATCCCGGGGGCTTGAACTTGCAACACAGCATTGAGTATTGGCTCACATTAGATCTCCTTGCATCAGAATTTCCCGATATCCCAAGAGCTAACGCTGCAAAACGGGTTCATAACTCTAGTGAAGCCGATGTCATCTTTGTGCCCTTCTTCTCCTCTCTGAGCTATAACCGGTTCTCGAATGTCAGTCCTCACCGAAAAACCAGCAGAAACAAGGAGTTGCAGGAAAAGCTGGTTAAGTTCTTGACAGTACAAGATGAGTGGAAGAGATCAGGTGGTAGAGATCATGTTGTTCTTGCTCATCATCCGAATAGCATGCTAGATGCCAGAAACAAGCTGTTTCCTGCAATGTTTATACTCTCGGATTTCGGAAGGTACCCTCCCACCATTGCAAACCTCGATAAAGATATCATCGCGCCTTACAAGCACGTCGTCAAGTCATATGAAACCGATGTATCTGATTTTGATACCCGAAAGATTTTGCTCTACTTTCAGGGCGCCATATACAGAAAAGATGTAAGCTTTCTACTTCATTCGCTCACCTTAATGTGTTTCGACATCGATCTGATAAAACCCTTGACACAGTTTTGTTCAACGTGTAATCTCAGGGTGGGTTTATCCGTCAAGAACTATTCTACCGTCTCCAAAACGAAAACGACGTGACCTTCTCGTTCGGGAGCGTGAAAAATGACGGTATAAACAAAGCTACTAAAGGAATGCACAATTCGAAGTTCTGCCTCAACATTGCCGGAGACACTCCTTCATCAAACCGCCTCTTTGATGCCATTGCTAGCCACTGTGTTCCTGTAATCATCAGCGATGACATCGAGCTTCCCTTCGAAGACGTCCTAGACTACTCCGAATTCTCGATTTTTATCCGAACCTCAGATGCATTGAAAGAGGGTTTCCTCATAAACTTTATCAGGGGAATACGCAAAGACGAGTGGACAAGAATGTGGAAGAGACTCAAAGAAGTCGACAAGTTCTATGAGTTCAATTTCCCGTCAAAGGAAGGCAATGCGGTTCAGATGATATGGCAAGCAGTTGCTCGCAAGGTTCCAACCGTTAAAACATCGGTTCACAAGTCTCGGAGGTATTATCAAACTGGTCTCGAGCCACAGAGAGAACTGAGTTCGTTACCGATACCCAGAAGTTTCTGGTGAAGAGAAAACCGGGTTTTTCTTTGTAGTTCTGCTGAAGAAAAAGTACAGATTTTCAGGTTTTGGGCTCTAGGAAGATCGAAACTTTTCGTGTAAAGAAGTTTTTGTAGGTTTCAGATTCTTGTGATCATTTTTTCATTAACAAGACAGGACCACAGTCTGATTTCTAACAAGACATCTGAAGCCGGAAGTTAACATTATTATAACATCCTCGGAGCAAACAATGACAAGATAGTGTTTGGTAAAACCATATTGCAAAGTCTACAATCCAAGTTCTCATTTCATCCACAGTATCTTATAACCGTCAGAGTTCAAAAGAAGCGAAAAGAAACATCATCTCTTGTTCTTGGATCATCATTAAAACTGGAACTGCATCTCTGGCGTGTACTTGAGAGCTTCGAGGTGAGCGGCCATGGCTTTGTTCATCGGAGGAGGGCCACACCTGAGAATCTGCCCACATAGAAGCACACAGAGAAATTAACGAGTTAACGTATCAAAAATGCTAAAGGACGAGGCTTTCTCAAGCATAAAATGGGTCGAAGAAGAGTTACTTGAATATCAGATGATGGTGCAGGACAATGGGCATCGATCATTTCCTTGGTCACAAATCCGACACCGCCTTTCCACGCTTCTGGAGGCTGCATTACACAAACAGATTAATCAAAATACTGCTGTCCTCTCAGTCATATGTGGGAACGGACACTCGAGAAGGGACTTGAATAGATGAATTTAAGGACACTCAAGAAGGGACATAGTTCCCATTGTATATAAGCATTAATAATCTAACTACTAAGTTTGTCTCGGATGACAATCTCTACGAAAGCCCTGAAAACGTTTTCCACTCGCCCGAGTGAAAACCAACAGTTACACTCTTTAGGACAATCTCAATGGGTAGCTGGCCCCACTCGGCTTGATCAGAGACAAGGATCCAGCAAAACAAAAGAAGCTTCCAAGTAAAGAACTGAGAAACGAACTAACCTGATTCAAAACATAAAACACTTTAAAGCGATTGGGGTATTTCGCAGCAAGACCGTCCAACTCTTCCTGAAAATTCATGCAGAAAACACTCGTATTTAGCATTACTACAGAAGCAGAGACTGAACGGCCACATCCTATAAGGTGTTTCTTAAATCTTTAATCAAGAAAGAAACATGGTGATGAAACAAAGAGGGCATAGTGTATCATGAATTACCTTTAATAGAATGTCATCGTATGTAACATTGGCATAAATAAGATGCACGTTTGTTGTATCTTTCGGGTTTTCAAGAATGGCTCGTGCAACCTAAACAAGAACACAGATGAATACTTCATTCAGTAATATATAGGATGGAGTGAAAGGCAAGAACTCAGGAACATGGGTAAGATCTACACTTCATGTCATTCAAAATATTGTAATAAAGAAGAAAAATCCGTAATGTGCACCTGATACATGGGGGTGATGCCTGAGCCACCAGCAAGCATCCCGAATGCTCTAGCTTGGCCAGGTTGATATCGGAACCGTCCCTGAGAAATGCAGAAGTAAAACAGTTTATGGCAGACAGAATAGCCACATTTCAGAAGGTTGAACTGACAGTGAAAATCCGGATAATTTACATTTAAACAAGATGGTTATAGCAGACTTCAGGATATGTTATGGATGAAGTCAAACTAAATCATTTCGTATTAAAAATTCTTTGTGAAGAGAAAAAAAAAATTTAGCAGACAAAGCTACTTGAGAAATACTCAGCCAGCAATCAACGCAAATGAAGAAGAACATACCTTTGGTCCCTTCACAGCAAGATAATCACCAACACGCATCTCCCGGAAATGATGAGACATCCTTCCTTGAGGGTACATCTACTCGGATAAAATGTGTCAAAGCCCATATAACAAAAGATGCAGCATAGAGATTTGCAAAACGAAAGATCGAGGGATAAGGGCACATATACCTTGATAACAAGCTCAAAGTAACCGACATCCGAGTCCAACGTTATCGGCGTGTATGGCTTGATGACCTCTTCCCCTTGTGCATCTTTACCCCTACGGACAATATTTCTTTTCAAACTTAGATCTTTGTTCAAATGAAGCAAAGGGCACAAATAAAGAAACAGGCTTCTAAATGTATTTTCATTCAAGAACCTCATATTCATAAGGACAATACGATGAAAAACCAAACCTGCAGCTTATGTGCTGTCCAATTGGTAGACCCAACACTGAAGTAGGAGTGGGGAGTTCAAATCTGAACTTTGCGACATTATAACTGAGCTGTTCACGTTTCACAAGTTTAAACTCCTTGAATTTCTCAGGATCCAAACAGCCTATGAAACCCAAAACCCACCAAATTCAACAATGTTATTAGAGAAAATAATGGTAAAACAACGTGAAGAAAACAAAGTTATATACACATTTAGATGCACAAAGAATCCAGATGTTCCGAAACTAGCATCACACTGTCACCAAAAACAGATTGAAATATGCAGTCTCCATACAATCTCAAGAGCCAACGGCTATAGAACACATCAAGCTTTCACACCAAACGAGAAATCCTCAAGAACTACATTAACAAAAACATTACATTATTGGGGACAAAATCAAATGTAATTCTCTAGTTTCAAACTGGATTTATTGACGATCCAAATGAATCCAAATGTCGAAATTTGTATCATCCAGTAACATTAATCTAATGGAATCCAAACCCAAAACAGGATTGAAATATGCAGTTTTCATAACTCATAATCTCTGGACTCTGGAGGCACCAGCTACAGAACCCTACAACAAGGAAGAACTCAGAACCGAAGATCTCTCACATGAAATGAGAAACATACAATGCATTGCATTACACTGGAAGGGCAAATCCAAAGAATTTAACCGATAAAAAGATCAAAATTTTGTTAAAAAATAAAACATTTAATGTAAATCTCTCCAGTTTGAACCAAAGTTCGGTGTCTATCCAAAACCAATCCAAAGGTTCAAAATTTGCATTACCCAGTAACCTTAATCTAACGCAACACAACCCAACACAGAATTCAAACACAGCTTCACATAATCTTTAGATCCAATAGCTACAAAAGCCAAAAACCCAGCAAAAACTCGAGAAGTCGAACTCTCACACAAAATGCCAAGGAAATCAAATTATACGGAATGTTCGAATCTAAATCACTCGAATAACAAAAATTATATCTTTTTTTAATTAAAAATCGAACCTTTTGGTCTCTTGGAGATGAACAAGAAAGCCGCAGCAGCAACGACAGCTACAAGAGCCACAGCAACACCCACGAGAATTTGAGTGTCCATTGTCTGTAAGAACTCCAAATCCACCATTGTTACGGCTGCGATGTTCAAATGTTCATACGAATTCCTGGGAAATTTTCTTTGTGAAGAACGAGAAACAGAAAGTTAGGTGAGTGGGTACTAGTTCTCTCGATGTTATGCTCCACTATTAATCTTGTTGGGAATTATCGAAATTAGATCTTTGGGTAGGTGGGAAGTTTTTCTTTTTCTTTTTTTTTTTCTTTTTTTCTTTTTTCTTTAGAAATTGTTGAAAAAATTTATATTATTGTTTATTAAATTTTGTATAAATTTTAGGGTTTGTTGGCTAATTGTCATGATATGTTTAGAAATCTATACCTTTTTTTTCTATCCTTTGAAAACTATACATTTTTATAAATTTTTGACAAGTATAATTTTAATATTATCATTTAGCGTCTCGAAAAATGTGCAGTATAAAAAACATATTTTTTTAGAAACTGTGTAATCCGGGAGAACTGTTTTTTCATCTGGGAGAGTCTGTTTTTATCTGGGAGAACTATTTTTTGTCCGTTACAGTGTGTTTTTTGTTCATGAAAGTGTTTTTTATCCGGGAGAACTGTTTTTCGTCTGTGAGAGTCTGTTTTTCGTCCGAGAGAGTCTGTTTTTTGTCCGGAGAATTTTTTTTTTATCCAGGAGAACTGTTTTTCTTCGGGAGAGTTTGTTTTTGTCCGGAAGAATTTTTTTTGTCCGGGATGATTGTTTTTTGTCTGGAAAAATTTGTTTTCCGTTCGGAAAATTTTGTTTTTTTGTCCGAAACCGAGAGAGTTGTTTTTCGTTCGGCAGTGTACGTTTTTTGTCCGGATGAAAAATAGTTCTCACATATAAAAAAAAATTATTTTTCATATAAAAAACATTTTTCCCCGATGAAAACAATTCTCTCAAAAAAATATTATTCTCCCGGACGAAAATAGACTTTTTCGGATAAAAAACAGTTCTTTCGGATAAAAAAAATCTTTCCCGAATGAAAAAACAATTCTTTCGGACGAGAAACAGTTCTTCTTGATGAAGAAAATTATTTTTTCGTATACAAAAACAGTTAAACCAAATAAAAATAGATTCTCACAGATGGAAAATAATTATCACGGATGAAAAAAACAGTTTTCCGAGATAACACAGTTTCTCAATAAAATATATTTTTTATGCTGTAATTTTTTTGAAATGTTTAATGACAATATTGAAATTATACAATAAAATAAAGTATTTTTGTCAATAAAATTATAAAAAGGTATAGTTTGCTATAAATTTATAACGAGTTGATATTTTTGGATCCCGGTTTGCAAATTTCCACGGGAGATATCATGCAAGTTGTCTGTGCGTGTTTTTGTGAATACGGTATCTAACTAGTGGTACCGAATTCAAACACGTGCAGAATATTGATGAACTTTGTCCGAATGTGATTTAATTCCGTGCAGTTTTCAGTTTAAATATATATATTGAGTACCCTTTTTGTCCTCTTCTGCTTTTTTCAACTGGTGAAATTAATTATTAGATTTTGTTTCAATATGTGGTATCCACGTTTATGTGGTCCGATTAGATCTACATGATTACCAACAATTAAAGCCAACTGTGCTTGCACGAAATAATATTATATATTACCAATATTAGTAATAACCAAGTTTTGAATTGTTGTATATATTTGTATTACCAATTTTTCATATTCTTTTAATACAAAAACTTACCTTTATGATCAATTTAATATTGAAACTATATATATATATATATATATATATATATATATTAATTCGACAAACTATTCCATTACAGAAATGAACGAACACAATAGCACGCTTGAGATTGGTATTTGACTTTCATGTTTAATAATATTTTTTCATCATTTTTTTGAATGAACCGTTCCCGAACCGAACCGTATGAATACCGAACCAAAATTCGAATATTCCACTAATATATGTATAAATATTATAGTTCGGTACTTATTTGGTATTCATATAATGGTACCGTTCCGAACCGAACCGATACTAAAACCGAACCGAACCGTTTAACATTCGGTTCTAGTTTGGTACACTTTTTATAAAACCGAAAATACCGTTCCCGAACCGAACCGCTTGAATACCGAACCGAAACCCGAAACGCCCACCCCTACCTTTTTTTCCTTCCTTTGCAAACTATAATTTTTTATAATTTTTTGACAAAAATACCCTTACTTTATTGTATAATTTCAATGTTGCCATTATTCAAAAAAATTACAACATAAAAAATATATTTTATTCAGAAACTGTGTTATCTCGGAAAACTGTTTTTTTCATCCGGACTAATTATTTTTTATCTGTGAGAATCTGTTTATATTTGGTTTAACTGTTTTTGTATACGAAAAAAATAATTATTTTATCAAGAAGAACTTTTTCTCATCCGAAAAAATTATTTTTTCATTCGGAAAAGACTTTTTTTTATCCGAAAAAAATGTTTTTTTTTTATCTAAAAAAGTCTATTTTCGTTTGGGAGAATACTTTTTTTTTTTAGAAAATTGTTTTCATAGGAGAAAAAATGTTTTTTATATAAAAAAACAATTTTTTTTATACGTGAGAATTATTTTTCATTCGGACCAAAAACGTACATTCCCGAACGAAAAACAACTCCCTCGAAAAAAACAGTTCTTCTAGACAAAAAAACAAATTTTTCCGAACGAAAAACATATTTTTCCGGACAAAAAACAATCCTCCCGGACAAAAAACAGTTCTCCCGGACAAAAAAAAGATTCTTCCGGATAAAAACAAACTCTCCCGAACAAAAAAAAATTTCTCCCGGACAAAAAACAGACTCTCCCGGACAAAAAACAGACTCTCCCGAACAAAAAACAGACTCTCTCGGACAAAAAACAGTTCTCCCGGACAAAAAATATACTCTCCCGGACGAAAAACAGTTCTCCCGGACGAAAAACAGTTCTTCCGGATGAAAAACAGTTCTCCCGGACGAAAAACAGTCTCTCCCGGATGAAAAACAGCTCTATCGGATTACACGGTTTCCAAAAAAATTTTATAAAAAGGTATAGTTTACAAAAATCATAACTATTTTGTCATATTTTACAAAACACCACATCTTTTTGTCACACTTAACTAATAACCCCTAAAATTAAATTAAAGCATTTTTCGGATGTGACGTTTGTCTGATATATTAAATATCTTAGAAATCGAATAATTCCCACATAAATTAATAGAGTTCAATGGTTTTGTAGAGCCAACAGATTTTGTATGCCACACGTGGATTTCCACGTCTCGGTAGGTTTGGCTTGAAATTTGTGGTTTAAATTTCGCATTTGGCAAATATAACTATAACATTTTAGTAATATCCGATAAATTCTACAACAATGAAATCAATTCGACCATCACAAAAATATTTTAAATCTTTTACTTTACATGGATGCATCTTATACAGTCTATAACTCTATTAGATACCATTATTTTAATCAAATACCATTTTAAAAAATAAATATTTATTCTATTAAAAATCGAATAAGATTTAAAATTGATATAAAAATTGAATAAATATATTTTTCAAAAACAAAAAAAAAATACAACCTAAAGTATACAACCTAATTATATGATTATTATCTATAACCTTTTTAGTGTGTAGGATGAAACACTAATAGTGTTACAATAAACGCAACCAAAAAAAAAATCAACAACTAAATACAAAACACAAACCTCAAGTTTCATCAACTTGCACCTTAGTCATTGTTCTTCAGAGATTTCAGAAGAGACCCTCTGAAGATTTCGCTGGTACTGCTGAGAAGTTAACCTCCTCTCCACTGGCGTTTTCCTCTTGCTCACCACATACCTGTTAACCCCTTTCATCATCGGCATTATGGACGGGAAATCTTCGTCCGGGATTTTACTATATTCCGATATGTATTTGATCTCGGCGACCCTCTTGAACCATCTTTCCGCCTTTGCCTCCTCTGACATATCCAACACATCTAGACTCTTTCCGCTCGTGTTCTGTAATGGCATTCCCACCATATCCGTCTCCTTGGTGGCAGCTTCATAGCGGGAGTAGCCATTGTTCCAAATTGAAGGTTGGTTTGTTTGAGGGCAGTAGGTATTCTGTGACGGGTTTCCGATGTTTCGTGTCCAAGCAAAACTCGAATTTGCTTGATGAGAATGCCCGGTACAGTTACTGCTGTATAGGAGATTATAAGAATATTGGCTCGGGTTTTCCCATGTGATGTTAGATACAACGTCGCCGGGTCGTTTGCACGCACACCTGAAGCACACTGTGTTTCCTCCATAATTGAAGAAAACACATCTTGAAAAAAAGGCAGAAAAAATTATATGCAATCTCTTAAGCCAATAACATATGATATATCTGCACTAGAAATATGTATAGATAAGGGAAAGAATGCTCACTGGGGACACACCCATTCGCCGTTTCTCTTTGGCCGTTCCTCCTCGCATTCCAGGCATATTACATTCTTTGCAAAGTTCATGAAGTTACACCTGTACAAGACAATGACATCATTACGAGAGAAAACGTGTTTCAACGCATGCCAGAATGTAGAACCAACTTTACTAGTTGAAAATGTAACAGAATTTGCAAGCCCGAAATGTGATCTCAATCCTACAAGTTCCTGAACAGAAGTGCTTAACATAGAGAGGAGAAGATGTAAGGTAGTAAAATAGACAAACCCCCATTTGTCTCTACCTTGGGCAGATCCAATCACCTTCCTTCATTTCAACCTTCTTCACAGAACTATGAGTTTCCTCATGTTCATCATGGTTCAGCTTTGCCAAACCGCTTAACAGGTTCTTCAACTCTTTCCATCTGGAGCAATGGGATTACTGATGTAACTCAGTATATATTTCATCAGGTCAACCATGGTTGCTTTATCAATATCCAACTCCTACAGGGCGACAGATTTGGGGGGTGAGACCATGTTCCCCTATAGTTCAAGTGTTGAGGATAATTCAAAGAAACATGTCAATGCACATCAAAGTTGTTAGAAATAGTTCCTATTACCCACAAATTGGTCAGAATAAAAGTTAAGCTATTCACAAAATATGCCACAAATTCATGAACTAGTAAGTTTTCTCATTGGCAATGACATAAGTCACTCAAGCTTCAAACAGCATCTCCTGATTCAGACAAAGAGCATAAAACAGTAACTACGCATTTATTCTTCAACATGCCATAAAATCAATGAACCGATAAGCTTTATCATTGGCTATGGATGTTAGCCAAAAAAATCCTAACATCTTCTCCTTATTCAGACAAAGACCGGAAACAGAAACTAAGCATTGGTTACAAACACAATATGTCCTGGAAGAAATGCAAACAACAGAGTGGAAATAGCAGCTTAAGAAAACAAGTCTAAATGAATCAAAAATTGACAACAGCTTTTGTTTCTAAGTCATGACATTGGCATTTAGCATTTATAAACTACAAAGCATCAAACTGTCCTGGATCTATCCATATAACCTATTATAAAGCTATTCAAAATCAAATTGAACATTTCATGGAACTTCCTCATAGACTTCCGTCTTAATCCTTGTATCTTTTTCTCAACTTTTTCGGTACTGTCTCCCTCTGTTAGCCCTCTTCCTTTTACCTTCTTCAAGTCTACTTTCTTCAACCACCACTCATCAAGTTTTACATGCCTATCTCTAAATGTTTGTGCACAACCATTTGTATTACCAGATAAGAATAAATAAACCAATTGAGCGCTCAGTGCAATACAGACAAATAAAATCACTTATCTAACGCTATCCTAAGCCAAAAATCAGAAAACCTCTAATGGCATATGTGAATAAGTTACCATGCTCAGAATCTTATTTCATCTAATCATAAGAAACGAATATCACAAGAACTCGCTACTAAACATTCATACAAACCAGAGCCCATATTATAACCCGGTAAAAGACCATCTATACGCAAGAGTAAAACCTACATTACTAGAACGAGATGTTATATAAGATCTCATCCTCCTCTCGGATTCATCTGCGTCCTTGAAGCAAAAGGGCCTCATATTTTGCACGAGCACTTCGATATCGCTCATTGGAAGCATTCTGTATATATAATCAG
>NW_010968388.1:0-467 GCF_000463585.1 Tarenaya hassleriana | reverse complement strand
CGAGCTTGGGTGAGTTCCTCGTGGCTCCACACGGCGTGAGAAGCTCCGGGACACGTCTGGGTACGTCCCTCTTGGTCTCACAGAGCTCCCCTTGGCTCGGTTCGTCTCCTTCCTCCCCCTTCCTCCCGATTTTCTCCCCTCTCTCTTTCAGTCCGCAAATGGCTAAGTGCCAGTGTTTGCAGGCGTTTGTGGTGCGAGAGAGAAGACTTATGGGCTCAAACTCAAGCCCACAGGCGAGCCTGCAGCGTCCTCCAGGCGTCGGACGGTGGCTGGACGCGTGGGGATGCAATTTCCGACGAGTTCTCGCGTCCCGAAACTCGCAACAGAGAATCTGTCGGAGCCCGGTCCGGCGGACCACTCCTGGTCCGGCGGACCGGAATCTTTTTTTTTTTTCAAATTTCCCTTCCCGGTCCGCGCTGTCCAGCTGGGTCCGCCTGGGTTGGTCCGCCGCTGACCACTCCTGGTCC
>NW_010968387.1:0-467 GCF_000463585.1 Tarenaya hassleriana | reverse complement strand
AATGTGTATTGGTCATACTAGTCAAATTCGTCGCACTTGAATGGTGTGACGAGTATGACAAGTTTGACGAGTCTGATAAAACTGGTCACTAGTGAAACAAAACTGATAATAAATGTTTATTTTCTTTTTGCAGGTTTCTTTTGTATACGATTTTAACGACATTCATCATGCTCCCAAGATCACAACAAAGTGTTATCCGTTTCAAACCATTCGCTCTCTTAAAAAGGCTCTAACAGATGAAGAATGGGCATATTTCAACAAAGAATCACAGTTTCGACACATTTTCCACCTTCAATGTGAAGACACGTTAAAGATGGTTCCGGTGTCTGTCCTTTTACATCGCGCATTAAAGCTTGAAGGAAACGTGAAAGAGTTGTGGTTTGTTCTTAACGGTGTACCCGTTAGATACTCGATCACCGAACATGCCATCATCTCTGGTCTAAACTGCGAAAAGTATCCCAAAGATT
>NW_010968386.1:0-467 GCF_000463585.1 Tarenaya hassleriana | reverse complement strand
ACACCCATGAACATGAAGGAGAATTTAGTGATTGAAGAAACATAAGAAGAGGTTGATGAAATTGAGAATTCAAGGAGCATAAATGGCTAAGGAGAGCTTGAAAATTCGATTGAAGTGCATGTTTGACAGGATTCACTGGTTTTATTTGCTCGTGGGGCAGTGGTGCGTTGGAGAATTAAGGTATGTTCTCTGGTCTTTTTTCTTTTCTTTTTTTTTCTTTTGGCAGTCTTCTATTCTTCATGTTTTTCCATTTAACTCAGAGAGAATGTCTCAGTTTTTTTATCTGGTTGCCTAAGAAAAATAATGGTTTATGTACAAAGATCTGCTTCCTATAGTCAAAATCTTGAAACAGTTGTTAGCCAATTAGATTTCATAGTATTTATTCATAATCTTTAGGGAAAATCCCAAAAAAAACACTGAACTTTACAATTTTGACAAAAAAAACACTGAACTTTTTATTTTATCAA
>NW_010968385.1:0-467 GCF_000463585.1 Tarenaya hassleriana | reverse complement strand
ATTACTTATTTAGATAATCGTAAATCCCAACAACAGTCTTGGGGAAAAATATATAGATATCAATGGAATAAATGGTCCTTAGGGTTTTCTCGTGGAGCCCACAATAACATTTGCCTTCTCATAAGAAAAACGCTTGCCTTCTCGTGCATGTCTGCATACTCATGCAAGGTCCACGTACGTACGAGCTAGTCTATATAAATTGTGATCAATATATTGTTAAGAATAACCTAGTCCTTGCACGATCCATGGGCGGATCTATATTATAAGCTATGGGCCCTCACTCATTTTATTTAAGAAACTTAATTTCATTATAAATTTCATAAATTTCGAACAAAAATTGTTAAATGCCCCCATAAAAAATTTAAATTTATCCCTTAAATTATAATAATTTTTATATTGACTCCATTGATAAACTTTTCTAGATTGCATCGATATCGTAACTATGGGAAAAGTCCGAAAACAACGTT
>NW_010968384.1:0-467 GCF_000463585.1 Tarenaya hassleriana | reverse complement strand
CTTTGATGCTATGCATGATTTGATTGTGGATCTAGAGTAGATTTTCTGTTCATTGTTGAATAGTATGCAAGAGCTTCGAATTCTGAGTTCGCAGGCGGGGTGGAATTCGGGTCTGAAACGGGGCTGAAACGACGAAAACGAGTTCTGATCACGTTTTTACCTAGACCGATCGGTCTGGTCCTTAGACCGATCGGTCTAGGGTTTCGCGGTGTTGGTTGGACCGACAGGTCCAGGCTGAACGGTCTGCATGCGTAGAATGATCGGTCTGGACCCAGATCGATCGGTCTAGACGATTCTGGACCGATAGGACTGGACCAAAGATGACCTGAAGACCGAGCTGTTGGGTTTTCCTGGGATCTCATAAGCGAATCCTATTCCTAATAGATCAGTTCTAGGGTTTGCGCAACGGATGTAAAACAAAAATTTGATAAAACCCTAAAACCTTTCATGCATGATCTTGTAGAAAC
>NW_010968383.1:0-468 GCF_000463585.1 Tarenaya hassleriana | reverse complement strand
TCTTAATTCCCGAACGGTACCATTTTTAGAGAACCGAATTTTTCCGGAACCGAACCGAACCAAACCGAATTTTAAAAATCTCGAAAAACTGAATATTTTTAAAGGAAATCTATCCTTTTTTTAATAAAACCCGAAATCAAACCGAACCGAATACAATATAAGAACCGATTGGTACGTATTTTTGTAAAATCGAAAGAACCGAACCGATCTATTCTCGTTCCGAACCTGAACCGTTTCTCGAAACACCCAACCCTAGAAAAAACCCACCACTCCATATGGTTTTATAAGTTTTGTTTTTATATCTTCCAAGTCATGTGTAATTAATTCAATTTTCTAAAAACAAAACTGAAAATATGGATGGCAACAGAAAGGGCGTCAGTGCCACGTGGCACGTGACGCTTGATCAGGATTCAAAAAGCAGAACGAGTCAATGCTTCCCTTCCTATCTATTTCCGAAATCAAAATCAC
>NW_010968382.1:0-275 GCF_000463585.1 Tarenaya hassleriana | reverse complement strand
GTTCGATCCTACTCCCATTGACTCTTTTGGAAACGAACTCTCGCTCCATAAAAGTCGCATTTCTGGCAATGAACACCTTGTTCTCTGCCGGAATGTAGAAGTAGTAACCCTTAGTTTCCTTAAGGTAGCCTACAAATAAACACTTATCAGATTTGGAGGATAACTTATCAGTCATCTGACGCTTCACGTAAGCGTCGCAACCCCAAATTCTGACAAACGACAACGCGGGACGCTTCCCCGTCCATATCTCATATGGCGTCGTTTCAGCCGACTTC
>NW_010968381.1:0-468 GCF_000463585.1 Tarenaya hassleriana | reverse complement strand
GAGCATCCGACACGGGCGGACGCAGTGATGACCCTGACCCCTCCGACGATCGTAGTCAGTGACACCGACCACGAACCTCGCTTCCGCCTGCCCACCCCTGACATGCAGCAGACAGCGACCTACTTCTCAAACCTGATCTACTGCACCAAATTCCCAGACGAGGAGATCATCGAGCTAGGTTTCTACGAGCAGGTCCACGGCTTGTGCGACCAATTAGGATGGCTCACCATCCTCGAGGCTCGCGAATCGACATACAGGCAGCTGACGGCGGAATTTCTAGCATCATACCGCCTGTACATCCCCCAGGACGGCGACACCCACAGAGCTTACATGGCCTTCTGGATAGCCGGGCGTCCATACCACCTCACCATGGCTCAGTTTTCTGAGATCCTCGGTGTTACTCCCAAGGAGACGGCCGAGCTTCCATCCGTGAGCGGATCCGCACTGCGACAGTTCTGGTCAGAGATA
>NW_010968380.1:16488-35892 GCF_000463585.1 Tarenaya hassleriana | reverse complement strand
TCTTCATGATGATTCCAAGGCATTCAAAGTCAAGCCAACCACATTTATGCCTTTGTTTTCCAATATTCCCAAAATTCTAGGAAGACTACATTTAATTCTAGTCTTTTATGTCTTTTGGATTTCTTTTACTTCTCCTATAAATAGGTGAGCTAATCTCACTTGTAAACACATCTTTGATCAATAAACTTGTGAGAGTATTCTTTTTTAGTTATTTGTGAACTGTTTTTGAACTTATCGGATTTCTATCTGTGACGTTCAACTGACTTATCAAACGGACAGTCATAACCGTTTGTAGCGTCTTCACTATACCAAGGTTGCTAATCACGGTGTTAGGTCTAGGTCGAGGCAGTCTTTTAGACTTGTGCCAAGGTTGATTCCCACCGGTTTGTTAGAGGTCGCGGTCTCCACCCGCCTAATTAGAGTAAAGGTCCTCGGTTCCGCATCAGATCTGGTATGCGGGCTTACGCAGCGGAATTGGCGTTCAAAACATTTTCGAACCGCCCACAGACCAATCTTTCGATGAAGAACATTCTTGAACCGAAAAACTAACCTTTTGATTCACAATCTGAAAGATTGGCTTGATCATAGCCTAGGTGTTGAAAGAGCCAACACCCTCTTGAGCCGTCCACACCTTGGAATGGATTCCAACACTTGGAATCAAGTTTGCTAGAGCTCAAGAGATCCAATCTCTTGTATGAGTTTCAAGAACACTTGAGAGAGTTTCTCTCTCTCTCTAAACCTTCCCACACGTCTGAGAATGATTTTGAGAGACACACATTTCGTCTCACCTGCTTCCCCCCAAGAAAAGGGGAAGAAAAGACGCACTTTTGGTTTCAGACGCTTGGTCCGGGGCTGACCAACTTTTGGTCCGCCGGACTAGGAATGCAAAACTCACAAAAAGTTTGGTCAAGTTCTTGGTCCGGAGCTGAGCAACATTTGGTCAGCCGGACCAAGACCATTTCGCTGCCGATAGTCCGATATTTCCGCCGGACCAGCTGAACTCCGGACCGTGCAATCAGTCCGCCTGACTCGTTGGTCCGGCGGACCAAGATTTCGGTCTGCCGGACCAGCCGAACTCCGGATCAACGCGAAACCGCCTGAAGGGTCTGGTCCGCCGGACCAACATTTGGTCAGCTCCGGACCAGACCAGTTTTCGACCAATTATTTCGTTTCTCCCGTCTGTCTGGTCCGACTGACCACTCTTGGTCAGCTCCGGACCAGACCTTAAAGACGAAGAAAAATCTGATTTTTCTTGTCCGTTCGATCCCGTCCATACATGTCCATCCCATATGTGTGTGACCCTTTAGGCTCCTATGAATACGGCAGTAAACGCGAGATCCAATCTCGCGTTACAAATCATAAGCGGTCTCTAGCAAGACATTATGATTACCCGTATCGGAAAGAGTTAGATGTGATCTAACCGAAAAGCCAGAGATAGCTCCAACGATGATCCTCTTTGTCTCACGATATCATAATCGAACTCATAGTTCGAATGCTTTGTCGTATCCCGAGTAGACTGTAAGAGATAGATGACATTCATCTATAGTGCGGCCACACATTTCTACAGTCTCACTCCTACGACGGGCCCAAGCGATATCTCTCTCTTTCGAGAGGGACAAAGTTCCATCTTGACTATTTACTATCCATTACATGATTCATAATGTACCCGAGCGACGTCTTTATAATCATCCGATTAAAGACGATGTTTGACGCAGTCAAAGTACATTACTCGTCATGATGGATACAATAGATATCTCAGGTCTGAGGATCCAAAGTGAACCATCAAGTCAGATTCAAGTCATGGATTAAATCCAATTGACAATCTCACGCGAGTCATCCAATCACTTGTTCCAAACAAGTACTCATGACCGTGATCCGTATCCCGTATCCATCACTTTTTGCTTTGCCCCGCCGCTTCTTGCTGGAGTTGTTCTCAACAGCAAGCACAGTCTTGGGCACCACGATATCCTGCTCGGCCGATTTCAGCATCCCATGCAGTTCGACTAAGCTCTTGGTCATCCCGTGCATGTGGTACTGCATAACGAACTGGTTATAGTCCTCGGGCAATGACATTGGGATCAAGTCTGCAACCAAGTCACCATCGAGCTTCACTCCCATACGCTCAAGTTCTTCAACATGAGATCTCATGTTGAGGACGTGGGTGTTGACAGAGCTACCTCTCGGCATCTCCGTCTTCACCAGATCTTTCAGCGTCTTGTACTTTTCAGTACGCGCTAGCTCCTCAAACATGGTCTTGAGCTGGTTGATCATATCAAACACGTTCTTTCCCTCAAACCGCCTCTGCAGATTCGGGGCCATGCTTCCCAATATGAGACAAGAGATCTCATTGTCGTCAGTCTGATGCTTCAGCAAAGCATCTCTGACGGCTCTCGTGGCATTGGCCGCATGCTCTGGTGGTAGAGCCCCTTCGAGGACGTATGACTTCTTATCGTGCTCGAGAACTATTCTCAAGTTACGATACCAATCCAAGAAGTTTGTCCCGGTCAACTTATCCTTCTCAAGGATAGATCGCATCGTCAAACTCGGTACGCTACCGGTTGACACCATGTCCTACAGAAAAAGACAAAACAGAACGAACGAAAACAAAATGCAGATTCTATCAATGATCTACTACCAGCTAGTCCATCATCAATCAATGTGAACATATCCATGATCTACTACCAGCTAGTCCATCATCAACCAATGACAACATAGATGCGAACACAAGCTATATTCCCATAACGAAAACTAACCCTACAATAATTTTCTATATGGGACTAAGATCCGTATTTCACATAAGAATGAATTGTTACACCTAGCCTTATGCTATTTAGGTAGACATCTAATGTCAATCATATCCAATATGACTCTTAGATCCTTTATGAGACTATGATATCAAATATCATTGCATACTTGTCTTATCTGTACCATTAAGTCTCGAGTCAAACTCGACAACTTAACCTAAGATTAACCATATTCAAGTTGTGGGAACCACGATTTCCCACCCTGCCTCACAAAGATAAGCCGACACGCTCAGCTTTCGCATGACCCGTGTTACGGATGACGAATGCCTTGACAGGCGCTCTAATAATGGGAGTTACGCACTTAGCATTACATAAATAAGGGATTTTCGAAACCACACCTAGATCAAGCATCTATTTTCAAGCTATGAGAACCACCATTTGACCATCTTGCCTCACCAAGATAGCATGGCACCCAGCTTTGGCATGGCCCATGACACGTACGATCGAGGCCTTGACAAGTGCTTTACTCATAGAGCTCCTAGATCTAACCGGTTTCTGTGCAACGATTGTACATAATCCGAATAGACCATCCATTCGATTATGTAATCTCAATCCCGAAGCTCCCACTCAATCAAGCATATCCAATATCTTGATTAAGTTGCATGCATTCATTCACTATGGATCATCCATAAGAATGAATCATGTTTATTTGAGTTACAGTTGATCAGATTAAGCAACGATAGCATAATCGGACCTAGAAAACGAAAAATTTTGGAATCTAGACCTCGGACCGTCCGTTCTGGATGCAGAACGGAAGTTCCAGGTTGGCAGAACGGTCGGTCTGAGGTGACCGGAACGGACGGTCCATGAAAACAGAACGGACGGTCCACTCTCAGCCATGGAACGGACGATCCAGACCCTTCGGTCTCACCTCAGTCCGCCACCCTTTGACCGTCCAGTCTGGCATACCCAGAACGGATGGTCTAGGGTAGGTCTACGTGATCAGATCACGTTTTCCCGCGTTCTTGGCCCCGATCAGACCCGGAACTGATCTGAATTCTTCTGTACACCCAAAATTCGAACTTCTGCACTCCATGCAACATGAAACATGCAATCTACACTAGATTCAATCATCAATCATGCATAGAAATCTAAGCAAACATGGATTCAAACAATTCAAATCATATTCCTAATATATGGGTTTTCTGGGATCTCTAGAGCGAATCATATTCCTAAGAGATCGATTCTAGGGTTTGCATAGCGGATATAAAACAAAAATTTGAATGAAACCCTAGAACCATGCTTCTATGAATTGTAGAAACGTCAGAACACTTACCTCAATCGATCTGGGGCCTGTATCAATTGAAGAACTCGTCTGATCACGAAAGGGAGGAAGAATACCTCGCCCTCTACACGTATCCATACCTCGGATGGATTCCAATGATTGGAACTTGTCTGCTAGGACTCGAATCTGCTATTCGGTTTCGCACTTCGAGAAAACGAGACTTAAAACTCCTTGAACTCTTTTGATCTCTCTCAAAGCTCTTGGAATTCTGCCAAAGACGGCTTAGAAAGTCTCTTATAGATTAGGGTTTTTAATCTCCTTCTTATAAGGTGATTTAACCCTAATTCGGTCTAATTTTGAAAAGCTCGAAAGCCGGAACGGATGGTCTAGGAAAGCACGTGGATCGTCCGTTCCAGCAAGCCAGAACGGACGGTCTGCCTAAACGGCCCGTCCGTTTCAGATCTTCTAGAACGGACGGACTGCATTCTGGACCGTCGGGTCTGGACCAGGCGGACCGTCCGGTCTGTCCTTCTGGTCCGTCCGTTCCAGACCCTTCCGTCTCGGTTTTTCATCGTTTTCTCTCGTGCATTTGTCATTCCCTGCGTGTGTGACGAGGGGCCCAGCGATATCTCTCTCTTTTACGAGAGGTACAAATTCCGTCTTGACTATCTACAATCCAGCACATGATTCGTTTCGTACATGATACACGCCTTTATAGTCCTCCTGTTACGGAGGACGTTTGACGTATTCAAAGCACGCAACTCCTCATGTTGATTTCTGTAGATATCTCAGGTCTTAGGATCCAATCATGGAACCGCCATATGAGATTCAAGTCATGACTCTAGACCATGTGACAATCTCATGGGGGTCATTCCAGTATTCCGTTCTCCAACGAATACCTATGAACTGTGATCATATCTCAGGTCTTAGGATCCAATCATGGAACCGCCATATGAGATTCAAGTCATGACTCTAGACCATGTGACAATCTCATGGGGGTCATTCCAGTATTCCGTTCTCCAACGAATACCTATGAACTGTGATCATATCCAATACCTATGATCATTTATATGATCATCAATCACATATCATACTAGTCTTAGTATATCATTATTCCCACAATGATACATGACTAGGGAGTTTAGTATTGTTCATAACAATACATGGATTTCATAACATATTAAAGCATGCACAATATGTAATGAATCAAATACTTTCATAAAACTATAGAAAGTATCAATACATCAAATGTATCCAAAGAAAGCTCGCAAACAGCACATCATAGAGCACTAAACCAACACGACGACCCACCTAGACCTTCTGAGGCTGGTCCTCTTTGCTCCCACGAGCTTTTTTTCCCTTCCTCTCTTTGCAGGTGTTTTTCTTCGACATGGACGAGTTAAATGGGCTCTAGGTCATTGCCACTGTAAAGCTTGCATTGTGGAGAGTCCAGGGGTGGTCACGACGTATCATTTGGTGGCCTACACGCGGAGAAAAAGGTGGTCAAAGTCGGCAACTCCAGCTGGATTGCACATGTGCCTGTCGGGCTGGACCGATCGGTCTGCCTCTTGGACCTGTCGGTCTAGGCGTCCTGTTTCCCATGTTTGACCTTTTTCTCGTCCCTTTCACACGTGGTGATGCTGGGCCTTTTCCCGGTACCTTATGGTCCATTTTTAAGGTTTTTAAGGCCCGTGAACTAATTCTTCCTTTTTTTTCGAAACTAATTAAATATTTGAATCCGGATTCGGGGTATTACAAAAATGCTCTAGACCGATCGGTCCATACGTCGGGTTTTCCTTAATTGACTCAAACTAGGGTTTTAAGTGGGATTAACTCAAGGACACGCCTCCTAACTTTGGTGACACGATTTTTCACAGACTTTTGAGAGTTCTTGGAGATGGAAAACCCTAAGTTAGATCCCTGAAACCCTTGCGCAAAGAAGAGCGAGATCTTCAGTCCTAGCAGACCAGTTCCAACCGTTGGAGTCCTTTCTGCCATGTAGAAACGTGTAGAGGGCGAGGTATTCTTCCTGCCTACAGTGATCGGACAAACTATTCAATTGATACAGGCCCTGTATCGATTGAGGTAAGCGTTCTAACGTTCCTACAAGATCATGCTTGATAGGTTTTAGGGTTTCATAAAATTTTTGTTTTACATCCGCTGCGCAAACCCTAGAACCGATCTCTTACGAATTAGATTCACTCTAGAGATCACAGGAATCCCAACACCTTGGATCTACAAAACTCTCAGGTTGTGTCATGTACACATCCTCGAGTAAGATCCCGTTAAAGAACGCGGTCTTGACCTCCATTTTCCATATGTCATAGTCATAATATGCGGCTATGACAAACAAGATCTTGATGGATTTAAGTATCACAACTCGTAAAAAAGTCTCATCAAAGTCAATACCATGAACTTGGCGAAATCCTTCCGCAACCAATCGTGTCTTATAGGTATGCACGTTGTCATCCATGTCGATTCTCTTTTTGAAAACCCATTTACATCTAATAGGCTTTACTCCTTCGGATGGTTCAACCAAAGTCCGTACTTGGTTTCTTAACCTAAACCATATCATATCAAGCTATGGGAAGCATGATTTCTCCACCCTACCTCACAAGGATAATACGACACACCCAACTTTGGTATGTCCCATGACATGTACAATCGATGCCTTGACCAATGCTCTCATTATGGGCTGCATTAGTTTAGCATTATGAGAGAGGGATTTTCGATCATATTTAGATTGATCACATTCATGTTCAAGCTGTGGAAAACATTGTTTCTCTACCTTGCGTCACAAAGAAAATACGACACACCCAACTTTGGCATAGTCCATGACACGTACAATCGATACCTTGACAAGTGCTTTATTAATGAATATATAGCTCCAAATCAAACTGATCAAGTATACATGTATACTTTTCTCCTTACTCCTAAGAGCGGTGCTCTTGATCAATCAAAGACTAAATTATCTTCGATCAGATCAGTTACATAACATGAATAGATCATCCATTCTCTTTTGTAACCCCAATCCTGAAACTCCTACTCAATTAAGTAAATCTATAATTTCTTAATTAAGAAACATGCACTTATTCACTATAGATCATCTATATAAATGAGTCATGCTTGGTTGAGTTATAGTCAATCATATTAAGCAACCATTTCTTAACCAAATAAAAATTCAAAAAAGCGAAAACTTCGGGACAAACGAGTACGAACCGGTCTAGTGCCCTGTTCAGTCAGTTCAGATACATCTTAGATCTGATCATGTAGAGGGTGAGGTAATCTTCCTGCCTTTGTTATCGGACAAACACATCAATTGATACAGGGTCCGGATCGATTGAGGTAAGCGTTCTAATGTTTCTACGAAATCATGCATGCTTGGTTTTAGGGATTTACAGAAATTTTTTATTTTACATCCGCTGCGCAAATCCTAGAACCGATCTTTTAGAAATCATGCATGCGAGGTGTACCAAGTTATTTCATTTCATGAACTCGAATATGGTTTGGGCTTAATTGAGTCTTCAAAAGGGTTTTGGACTGAATGGTCCAAGATGAGATACAACATGCAATAGAATGTGATACTTTGATCTCATGACTGCTAGGAATCACATTGGATGTGATTTACAAATTGTTTATCTACTTGATTAGCATAATCTTAAGGGGTAATACCAATGAAGACTTAAAGACTATGTTTGAAATTAGAATCCTAGTATCCATAAGAGGATATCGAGGGTTATTTTCTTAGTGGGAGCTTTTATCATGTTTTGTCTATATTGTCTGTTAATATGCTTGGAATTGTTCTTTTCTTGTTTTCTGTATATATTTATATCTTCTTGTTATACTGACTGAAATTCTGTAGACGGCGAACAACGGAACTGGTAGTGTACCAAATCCGTCACCTTTGTTGCGATCGATTATTGGGCGTGAAAAACTCAATGGGACGAACTTCCTTACAGGTGCTGCTACCTGAGAATTGTTCTCAGAAGCGAAGATAAGGAGCCACCAAAAAATGCACCACGGGCTGTCAAGGATGCTTACTTGAAGCATAAGAAAGACAACCGTGATGTGAGCTGCCTTATGCTTGGAACAATGACTCCCGACTTGATCAAATAGTATGATGGGTTGGGTGCTTGGTTGATGATCGATCAACTTAAGCTCATGTTCGAAGAGAAAGCCCGCTCTGAGAGGTTCAAGGTTGTAACGACCCGCGACCGCTACGAATTGTCGAAACTGCCCTCATACAGCAACCCGAGACCTTTCAGCATGCTTTGTCCTATTCGCACGTATACCGAGATACTTTCCAGTAGGTCATCCATCCTAAGATTGCTCTAGAGTCAACACGCTTAACTTTGGAGTTCTCTCGGGATAGTCAACCAAAAAGGTAAGTGCACCTTGTTGCTATGAGTACTCCAACTAATTCTTTTATGTTATCTTAGATCGTATAGTCCAATACCTTATCACCCCTCGGATCTCTCTCACTCTGGTATGTTCGATTCATCCCTGTACCCCTTACCTAGAAGCTCGCCAGAAGCCGCCCCTTGTATGTGCCTCTACATCGGCAATCACTCTCGCCCTCCTACGGTACTCTGGGTTGTCACAGGCCCACCAGCTTCCGCCTAGTTTGTCCTCGAACCACACCGTACTAGGAGATAACGGCTCTGATACCATCTGTAATGACCCGCGACCGCTACGAGTTGTCGAAACTGCCCTCACACAGCAACCGGAGACCTTTCAGCGTGTTTTCGTCACTCCATGCATCCCGAGATACTTCCCAGTAGGTCACCCATTCTGAGATTGTTCCAGAGTCAGCACGTTTAACTTTTGAGTTCTCTCGGGATAGTCAACCAAAAAGATAGGTGCACCTTGTTGCTATGAGTAGCCCAACTAATTTTTTTATGTTATCTTAAACCGTATAGTCTCATACCTATACAACTCTCGGATCTTTTTCATTCCGGTGCGTTCGATTCATCCCTGTACCCCCTACCCAGAAACTCGTCAGGAGCCGCCCTTGCCCTTGCCTCTGCACCGACGATCACTCCCCGCCCTCCTACGGTACTCTGGGTTGTCACAAAGATTATGTGTAGTCTTTTAGACTGTAATCTTGCGAACTGGTGTCCTGTCGGTCCACATGTTCTCAAAATGAAGAGTCATTTTGATGATCTGGAACGACTTGGTGCTAAGATGCACAAGGAGCTTGCGGGTGACATGGTCCTCCATTCACTTCCTGATAGTTTTCGACATTTTGTCTTAAACTATGATATGAATGGTATGGACAAAAGCTTAACCAAACTGCATGGGATACTGGTGTCAACTGAGTAGAAGATTAAGACTAAAAAGAGCATCCTTGTCGTGCAATCTGGAAAGAGTTTCAGAAAGCGACCACGAAGAAAAAGAAAAGGCAAGGAATCGGCAAAGAAGGCAAAAGTTGCCGTGTTGCCGAAGTCCAAACCCGACAAGGGAGAATGCCACTACTGCCACGAGATTGGACACTGGCATAGGAACTGCAATCTCTACTTGGAGGATCTGAAGAAGAAGAGGTTTGCTGAAGCTTCATCTTTAGGTATCAACGTTATAGAAGTTAACGTTTTGTCTTCTTCATCTCAGATTCACTTCACCTCTCGCCAACGTTCTACTTCTTCGCAGACCCTGCAACATTTCCAAAAATGCATGAGACACATCCGATATCCAATACCCAAGATGAAGAAGACAAAACGTTAACTTCTATAACGTTAGACACCATATGAGATATGGGTTAGGAAGAGTCCCAAGATGTCTTATCTCAAAAGTTGCCGTGTTGCCGAAGTCCAAACCCGACAAGGGAGAATGCCACTACTGCCACGAGATTGGACACTGGCATAGGAACTGCAATCTCTACTTGGAGGATCTGAAGAAGAAGAGGTTTGCTGAAGCTTCATCTTTAGGTATCAACGTTATAGAAGTTAACGTTTTGTCTTCTTCATCTTGGGTATTGGATATCGGATGTTTCTCATGCATTTTTGAAAATGTTGCAGGGTCTGCGAAGAAGTAGAACGTTGGCGAGAGGTGAAGTGAATCTGTGCGTCAGAAATGGAGCAGAGGTTGTTGCATTGTGTGTTGGTGACTACGATTTACTTTTACCGTTTGGACATGTTTTAGAATTGCGTAATTGTTACTTTGTACCTGCCATAAGCAGGAACATCATTTCTATCTCTTCTCTAGATTTGGATAGTTTTGAGTTTTCAATTAAGAATAAGATTCATTCGATATATAAAGACAACATTTTATATGGTACTGGTTACTTATTTAACGGTCTTTATGTGTTGAGTAATGAACCATCTAATCTGATCTATAACATCGAATACGAGGGGTTACAAGGAGAACTACTTAAACCCAACCTACCTTTGGCATTGTCGTTTTGACCATATAAGCGAGAAACGCATCGGCAAACTCCATTCAGATGGTGTTTTGGATCCATTTGATTATGAATCAATGGAGGCATGTGATCTTGCTTATTAGGCAAGATGACAAAGAGTCCTTTTAACGGAAAAGGACAACGTGCGGATGAACTCCTTAGTCTACGTATACCGAGATACTTTCCAGTAGGTCATCCATCCTAAGATTGCTCTAGAGTCAACACGCTTAACTTTGGAGTTCTCTCGGGATAGTCAACCAAAAAGGTAAGTGCACCTTGTTGCTATGAGTACTCCAACTAATTCTTTTATGTTATCTTAGATCGTATAGTCCAATACCTTATCACCCCTCGGATCTCTCTCACTCTGGTATGTTCGATTCATCCCTGTACCCCTTACCTAGAAGCTCGCCAGAAGCCGCCCCTTGTATGTGCCTCTACATCGGCAATCACTCTCGCCCTCCTACGGTACTCTGGGTTGTCACAGGCCCACCAGCTTCCGCCTAGTTTGTCCTCGAACCACACCGTACTAGGAGATAACGGCTCTGATACCATCTGTAATGACCCGCGACCGCTACGAGTTGTCGAAACTGCCCTCACACAGCAACCGGAGACCTTTCAGCGTGTTTTCGTCACTCCATGCATCCCGAGATACTTCCCAGTAGGTCACCCATTCTGAGATTGTTCCAGAGTCAGCACGTTTAACTTTTGAGTTCTCTCGGGATAGTCAACCAAAAAGATAGGTGCACCTTGTTGCTATGAGTAGCCCAACTAATTTTTTTATGTTATCTTAAACCGTATAGTCTCATACCTATACAACTCTCGGATCTTTTTCATTCCGGTGCGTTCGATTCATCCCTGTACCCCCTACCCAGAAACTCGTCAGGAGCCGCCCTTGCCCTTGCCTCTGCACCGACGATCACTCCCCGCCCTCCTACGGTACTCTGGGTTGTCACAAAGATTATGTGTAGTCTTTTAGACTGTAATCTTGCGAACTGGTGTCCTGTCGGTCCACATGTTCTCAAAATGAAGAGTCATTTTGATGATCTGGAACGACTTGGTGCTAAGATGCACAAGGAGCTTGCGGGTGACATGGTCCTCCATTCACTTCCTGATAGTTTTCGACATTTTGTCTTAAACTATGATATGAATGGTATGGACAAAAGCTTAACCAAACTGCATGGGATACTGGTGTCAACTGAGTAGAAGATTAAGACTAAAAAGAGCATCCTTGTCGTGCAATCTGGAAAGAGTTTCAGAAAGCGACCACGAAGAAAAAGAAAAGGCAAGGAATCGGCAAAGAAGGCAAAAGTTGCCGTGTTGCCGAAGTCCAAACCCGACAAGGGAGAATGCCACTACTGCCACGAGATTGGACACTGGCATAGGAACTGCAATCTCTACTTGGAGGATCTGAAGAAGAAGAGGTTTGCTGAAGCTTCATCTTTAGGTATCAACGTTATAGAAGTTAACGTTTTGTCTTCTTCATCTTGGGTATTGGATATCGGATGTTTCTCATGCATTTTTGAAAATGTTGCAGGGTCTGCGAAGAAGTAGAACGTTGGCGAGAGGTGAAGTGAATCTGTGCGTCAGAAATGGAGCAGAGGTTGTTGCATTGTGTGTTGGTGACTACGATTTACTTTTACCGTTTGGACATGTTTTAGAATTGCGTAATTGTTACTTTGTACCTGCCATAAGCAGGAACATCATTTCTATCTCTTCTCTAGATTTGGATAGTTTTGAGTTTTCAATTAAGAATAAGATTCATTCGATATATAAAGACAACATTTTATATGGTACTGGTTACTTATTTAACGGTCTTTATGTGTTGAGTAATGAACCATCTAATCTGATCTATAACATCGAATACGAGGGGTTACAAGGAGAACTACTTAAACCCAACCTACCTTTGGCATTGTCGTTTTGACCATATAAGCGAGAAACGCATCGGCAAACTCCATTCAGATGGTGTTTTGGATCCATTTGATTATGAATCAATGGAGGCATGTGATCTTGCTTATTAGGCAAGATGACAAAGAGTCCTTTTAACGGAAAAGGACAACGTGCGGATGAACTCCTTAGTCTAATACATAACGATGTATGCGGACCAATGAGTACACCTGCCAGAGGAGGTTATTCTTACTTCGTTACCTTTACCGATGAGTACAGTTATTACGGTTAAGTCTACTTAATGAGGCATAAATCTGAAACGCTTGAATTGTTCAAGACATTCAAAAACGAAGTAGAGAATCAACTTGGCAAGAGTAAGACACTCCGATCTGATCGTGGTGGTGAATACATGAGCTAAGAGTTCACTAACTATCTTAAAGATTGTGGAATGATTTCACAATTGACTCCTCCCATAACACCTCAGTGGAACGGTATTTCTGAGGGGAGGAACCGAACCCTATTTGATATGGTTCACTCTATGATGAGTCAGATTGATCTTTCAATATCCTTTTGGGGATACGCTCTTGAAACTACTGCTTATATATTGAATAGAAGTAAGTCATTCGAAATCGGTTCAGAAGACACCATATGAGATATGGGTTAGGAAGAGTCCCAAGATGTCTTATCTCAAAAGTTGCCGTGTTGCCGAAGTCCAAACCCGACAAGGGAGAATGCCACTACTGCCACGAGATTGGACACTGGCATAGGAACTGCAATCTCTACTTGGAGGATCTGAAGAAGAAGAGGTTTGCTGAAGCTTCATCTTTAGGTATCAACGTTATAGAAGTTAACGTTTTGTCTTCTTCATCTTGGGTATTGGATATCGGATGTTTCTCATGCATTTTTGAAAATACTACTGCTTATATATTGAATAGAAGTAAGTCATTCGAAATCGGTTCAGAAGACACCATATGAGATATGGGTTAGGAAGAGTCCCAAGATGTCTTATCTCAAAAGTTGCCGTGTTGCCGAAGTCCAAACCCGACAAGGGAGAATGCCACTATTGCCACGAGATTGGACACTGGCATAGGAACTGCAATCTCTACTTGGAGGATCTGAAGAAGAAGAGGTTTGCTGAAGCTTCATCTTTAGGTATCAACGTTATAGAAGTTAACGTTTTGTCTTCTTCATCTTGGGTATTGGATATCGGATGTTTCTCATGCATTTTTGAAAATGTTGCAGGGTCTGCGAAGAAGTAGAACGTTGGCGAGAGGTGAAGTGAATCTGTGCGTCAGAAATGGAGCAGAGGTTGTTGCATTGTGTGTTGGTGACTACGATTTACTTTTACCGTTTGGACATGTTTTAGAATTGCGTAATTGTTACTTTGTACCTGCCATAAGCAGGAACATCATTTCTATCTCTTCTCTAGATTTGGATAGTTTTGAGTTTTCAATTAAGAATAAGATTCATTCGATATATAAAGACAACATTTTATATGGTACTGGTTACTTATTTAACGGTCTTTATGTGTTGAGTAATGAACCATCTAATCTGATCTATAACATCGAATACGAGGGGTTACAAGGAGAACTACTTAAACCCAACCTACCTTTGGCATTGTCGTTTTGACCATATAAGCGAGAAACGCATCGGCAAACTCCATTCAGATGGTGTTTTGGATCCATTTGATTATGAATCAATGGAGGCATGTGAATCTTGCTTATTAGGCAAGATGACAAAGAGTCCTTTTAACGGAAAAGGACAACGTGCGGATGAACTCCTTAGTCTAATACATAACGATGTATGCGGACCAATGAGTACACCTGCCAGAGGAGGTTATTCTTACTTCGTTACCTTTACCGATGAGTACAGTTATTACGGTTAAGTCTACTTAATGAGGCATAAATCTGAAACGCTTGAATTGTTCAAGACATTCAAAAACGAAGTAGAGAATCAACTTGGCAAGAGTAAGACACTCCGATCTGATCGTGGTGGTGAATACATGAGCTAAGAGTTCACTAACTATCTTAAAGATTGTGGAATGATTTCACAATTGACTCCTCCCATAACACCTCAGTGGAACGGTATTTCTGAGGGGAGGAACCGAACCCTATTTGATATGGTTCACTCTATGATGAGTCAGATTGATCTTTCAATATCCTTTTGGGGATACGCTCTTGAAACTACTGCTTATATATTGAATAGAAGTAAGTCATTCGAAATCGGTTCAGAAGACACCATATGAGATATGGGTTAGGAAGAGTCCCAAGATGTCTTATCTCAAGATTTAGGGTTGCGACGTTTACGTGAAACGCAAACTCTCTGATAAGTTAGGACCCAAATCCGAGAGATGCTTGTTTGTTGGTTACCCCAAGAAAATGAGGGGATACTACTTATACAACCCCACTGAGAACAAAGTGTTTGTTGCTCGAGATGGAACTTTCTTGGAACGAGAATTCGTTCCCAAGAAAACTAGTGGGAGTAAGATTGATTTTGGAGAAGTCCAAGAGCCACAAACTGAAGCTGGACCTAGCGAAATAGTTGAAACAGTTCAACCTATCTCACAACCCGTTATGACTTTGCCTGTCATTAATGAACCTCGGAGATCGAGCAGGATTTGACATAAGCCCGATAGATAGATTTATCGTGACTGGAAATGATGAACTCGTATTAATGGAGCACGACGAGCCCACATCATATTTAGAAGCTGTGTCGAACCCCGACTCTGAGAAATGGCTCGAGGCTATGAAGTCCAAGATGCAATCCATGTACGACAACCAAGTATGAACTTTGGTTGGTGCATCTGAAGGGATAAGACCCATCAAATGCAAATGGGTTTTCAAGAAGAAAACCGACATGGATGGCAATGTACATACCTATAAAGCACGATTGGTGGCGAAAGGATTTCGACAAATTCATAGTATTGACTGTGACGAAACCTTCTCGCCCGTCGCTATGTTTAAATCCATTCGGATACGCATTGCCATAGTCGCATATTACGACTATGAGATATGGCAAATGGATGTCAAGACCGCATTCCTTAATGGAAATCTGCTTGAGGATGTGTACATGATACAACTCGAGGGTTTTGAAAATCCTAAGCATCCAAAGAAGGTATGTAAGCTTCAGAGGTCTATTTTTTGTGGACTAAAGCAAGCTTCAAGAAGCTGGAACCTGCATTTTCATGAGACAGTCAAAGAGTTTGGCTTCTTGCAAAACGAAGACGAACCATGCGTTTATCAGAAGGTCAGTGGGAGGGCAGTTATGTTTCTGGTCTTATACGTTGATGACATCTTGCTCATCGGAAATGATATTCCTACTTTGCAAGACGTTAAGTCTTGGCTAGATCGAGAAAGTTGATCGGTCTAAGTCAGAGTACCTACGTCGCCAAGGTGCTAAAACGGTTTAGCATGCAAGAATCCAAGAAGGGATCCTTGCCGATGAGGCACAGTTTAGTTCTAAGGAAGAATCAATGTCCAAAGACATCTGATGAGCGAGAACGCATGAATAGAATTCCATACCTTCGGCGATAGGATCTATCATGTATGCCATGCAGTGTACTCGGCCAGATGTATCGTTAGTATTGAGTCTAACGAGTAGATACTTGTCTGATCCAGGTGAACCACACTGGATAGCCGTAAAGAACATCCTGAAATACCTGAGAAGGACTAAGGATGCGTTCTTAGTTTACGGTGGATGTGAAAATGAACTCGTTGTAAGTGGTTACACCGATGCTAGTTCTCAGTCCGACGTGGATGATTTTCGATCACAATCAGGTTTTGTGTTCCTTCTGAATGGAGGCGTTGTTAGTTGGAAGAGTTCCAAAAAGACCACCGTTGCAGATTCCACTACAGAGGTTGAGTATATTGCTACATCGGATGCAGTAAAGGAGGCTATTTGGATCAAGAAGTTTGTTGGAGACCTTGGCGTTGTTCCTAGCATTGCGAGCCCCATTGCATTGTACTGTGATAATAATGGTGCGATTGCGCAAGCCAAGGAACCAAGGTCATACCCGAGATCCAAACATATACTCAGGCGATTTCATCTTATCAGAGAAATCGTAGACAGAGGAGATGTGATTATATGCAGAGTATCGACAGATGACAACATCGTTGACCCGTAGACGAAGCTGTTGGGTTTTCCTGGAATCTCATGAGCGAATCCTATTCCTAAGAGATCGATTCTAGGGTTTGCGCAGTGGATATAAAACAAAAATTTATAGAACCCTAGAACCATGCTTCTAATGAATCGTAGAAACGTTAAAACGCTTACCTCAATCGATCCGGGGCCTGTATCAATCGAAGAACACGTCTGATCACGAAAGGCAGGAAGAATACCTCGCCCTCTACACGTATCCACACCACGGGATGGATTCCAACGGTTGGAACTGTTGGGTATATCTACGGGTTCCTAGCATGCGATCATATCGATCTAGGGTTTGGTTTACTAGGTTTCATGCAGCGGAAGAAAGATCTAAACCTAGTCAAACGTCACACGCAACCAAACTCGCAAAACCCGAAAGATCGTGTATATCACCGAGGGAATCGTTACTTACCTCGTTCTCGATGAGACTTGAAGTTTATTTCGATCCGGGACCTGTTCTAAATCACCTAGGACTGAAGTTACAGTCCCTCTACACGTATCCACACCGACGGGAAGGATTCCAAACGATTTGGAACGAATCTGCTAGGATTAGTGAAGAAAAGGGTAACTCAAGAGACGAGATCCAATCCCGGGACAATAGAAATCGAAGAGAACAGCTTCTCTAGGGTTCTAGGATGTTTCTCTGAGTTTTAGGTCTGCCTTTTATTAAGTTTGGACGAAACCCCAAACTTAAATAAGATTAGAAAACCCTAAAAACGAATATTTGGAAATTCTCCGGATCCCGGTCCGCCGGACCAGGAGCTTGGTCCGGCGGACCAAGCTTAGTCCAAGGCCCATGGACCGGCTGACCTGAAGGCTTGGTCCGGCGGACCACGTGTGGTCAGCTCCGGACCAAGACCCTTCTTGGTCAGCTCAGTCCGACTTGTCATTTCTCGGTCCGCCTGTCCTAGAAACTGGTCAGCGGCTGACCAACTCTTGGTCAGCCGGACCAGGCCTGGACGGATGACCGCGGACCGAGCTTCCGCACCTCCCGGACTGAAAACTCCTTTTCATGCTCGTTTCGGTCAAATCTCGTTTCCATTCTTCGGATTCTTCACGTATAAGTCCATCCCTATTGGTGTGTGACCCTGTAGGCCCATTCTAAGTGGTAGTGACTTTAGGAACCTTTCCCGAACCACAAGTCATGGTTAGCCTCTAGCAAGACGCCATGACCACCCACTTAGAATTGAGTTAGAAGTGATCTAACCAAGGCATTAACAGCTCGAATTCTGATCATTTGTCTCACGATATCATAAGTTGAACAAGGCCATGGTTTGAGCCACCCTTCAAGTTCAACCGCTTTCTCGTCTTGGTAAATCGACTAATAAAATAGATGCAACTTCATCTATAGCGTGGCCACGCGTTTTCATAGTCCGGCTTCCACGAGAGGGCCCAGCGATATCTCTCCTGTTAAGGAGGTGACAAGTCCCATATTGCATGTCTACTATCTCCATATGATTCGTGAACGTATCTGATCAACGCCGTTATAATCATCCGGTTAAAGACGACGTTTGACGCAGTCAAGACACGCTACTCCTCATATCAGATACTCTAGACATCTCAGGTATGAGAATCCATAAACGAACCGCTGTATGAGATTCAAGTCATGACTCTATCCATGTGACAATCTCATGCGGGTCATCCAGTCACTCGTACACAACGAGTACCCATGATTGTGACATGCATTCAATGCATCGATCACACCTCATGCTAGTCTTAATTCAACATTGTTCCCACAATATTGACTGACTAGCGAGTTTAGAATCATTCTGTAATGATTCAAGGATACCGAAATATAACAAACATGCCAATCATATAACGGGAAGAGTAATGCATTCATAAATCAATGAATCAATACAAAGTCAAAATGTCATATTACGGATTATCCTAGAGCATTACAACCAACAATAAATCCCTACAAGGTTAAATCCCTAGCTACAGTGAAACGACTATTCACAACCCATAACAACAAACGAGTTCAAATCAATAGGAAGAAACATAGAAACAGATAAAGAAGACTCGCAGCGATCTCTCGACAACGATTCTTCAATCTCTGCTCCCGAGAAACTTCGTCTTGATTCTCTCTCGAGTTCTCTGACTTCTCTTGTGATCTCTCGATCATTTTTGAAGTCTAAGATGTCCTCTCTTTATTGGCTTGGCGGCTCGGTTTCTTCCTTTTCTGAAAACGGAAGTCCAGATGCAAAATAGGAAGTTTTCTCGTTATGCAACACGGCCGTGTCGAATGCAACACGGTCCGTGTCAATTCTCTGTTAAAAATATACACTTTAGACTTGGGCTGAACACGGCAGAGTTTGAATCCACACGGGCGTGTCGAATGCCAACACGGTCCGTGTCAATTCTCTGAGCAAAACTTCACTTTTTTCAGCACGGACGCAACACGGCCGTGTCTGTAACAATTCGTGACCGCTATGAATTATCGAAACTGCCCTCACACAGCAACCCGAGACCTTTCATCGTGTTTTGTCCTCACTCGCACGCATACCGAGACACTTCCCAGTAGGTCACCCATCCTGAGATTGCTCCAGAGCCAGCACGCTTAACTTTGAAATTCTCTCGGGATAGTCAACCAAAAAGGTAGATGCACCTTGTTGCTATGAGTAGCTCAACTAATTCTTTTATGTTATCTTAGACTGTCGGATCTCTCTCATTCCGGTGTGTTCGATTCATCCCTGTACCCCCTACCCAGAAGCTCGTCAGGAGCCGCCCCTTGTCCGTGCCTCTGCACCAACGATCACTCCCCACCTGATGAGGACAAAACTTCTTAAGAGAGAGGGAATGATGAGGACATCGGATCTAACAACATCTCGTAAAGAAGATCTTGGCGGAAGCATACACAGAGCAAAGGTAATGGCAAACCGAGTTCTACAACCGAGTTCCACCTCGGATCGAAGCCACCAAGTAAAAGGAAGTTTCTTGGAGTGCAAGACAATTAT
>NW_010968380.1:14960-15557 GCF_000463585.1 Tarenaya hassleriana | reverse complement strand
TGCATCTCAGACTCCATGGCTTGGTGCCATTTCTCGGAATCGGAACTCGCCACAACGTCTGAATACGACGTAGGCTCGTCATGTTCTAACAACATGAGTTCGTCGTTTCCAGTCACAAGAAAACTGTATCTTGTAGGCTCTTGGCGAATTCTACCAGATCTCCGAGGTTCACTAGGAGGTGTTGTCTCAACAACTTGTGATACAGGTTGAACTGTTTCGACCTGTTAACTCGGTTCTTCGATATTTGTGGTTCTCGAACTTCTTCGAGATCTATTCTACTCCCACTGACTCTCTTGGAGACGAACTCTCTCTCCAAGAAAGATCCATTCCGAGCAACAAACACTTTGTTCTCAGATGGGTTGTAGAACCAGTACCCTTTAGTTTCCTTAGGGTAACCCACAAATATGCATTTATCAGACTTGGCGGATAGCTTATCAGAAGCCAGACGTTTCACATAAACGTCACATCCCCAAATCTTCATGAATGCTAACCTGAGACGCTTCCCAGTCCATATCTCATATGGAGTGTTCTGATACGACTATCTTTGACAGTTGTTCAGAATAAGCGCTGCTGTTTTCAAAGCATATCAAAGAAGGA
>NW_010968380.1:12600-13718 GCF_000463585.1 Tarenaya hassleriana | reverse complement strand
CGTTTTGCCCTTGCCTTTCACGCCCTTGGAACGCTTCCTCTTGTTGGAACTCTTTCCAACCATTAGGACATTCTTCTCGACTTTTATGTTCTGCTCGGCCGATCGCAACATCCCATGTAGTTCGGTCAAGTCCTTCTCCATCCCGTGCATGTTATAGTTCATGACAAACTGGTCAAAACTATGCGGCAGGGATTGGAGAACTAGGTCTACTGCCAACTCACGACTAACCTCCCACCCTAGTCTGTCAAGATCCTCTAGATAACCCTTCATCTTGAGGATATGAGTACTCACGGGTGAACCATTGGTCATCTTACAGTTGACCAGGTTCCTCGAACATAGTCCTGAGATGCTCGATCATCTCGAAGGCATCAGTTCCTTCGAGTTGTTTCTGCAACTCAACCAACATTCATCCGAGCATCAGGCAGGCATATCCAGGTTGTCATTGATGTGCTTATGGTAAGCATCTCGAACAGCCCTGGGAGCATTGGCCGCTGGTTCATCCTCAGGAACGACTTCTTCCAGCACGTAGAGCTTCCGCTCATGCCTGAGAACAATTCTCAGGTTGCGGTACCAGTCGAGAAAGTTTCCACCAGTGAGTCTCTCCCGATCCAGAATGGATCGCATGGAGAGATTAGCCAGATTACCTGCAGCAGTCATATTCTACAGAAAAAGACAAACAAACAGACAGAAAAACATGCAAGTCGCTTAGTACACATGCTAACACAGATAATAGATGCAATATGACAAGCTCCCACTAAGAAAAACACCCTCAATGAGTTTCTAAGTGAGCTAGGATCCATATTTCACATGCTTTTGAGTCAGCTAGGGCATGACGCTCAAAAACATGCTATTTAGGTAGACAACACATTGTCAATCACATCCTATGTGATTCCTAGATGAGTATGGGATAGTGATACGCTATCACTGCATGTTCCTCATCCCATCCTTTGTTGGGTTTCCTGGGATCTCATGAGCGAATCTAATTCCTAAGAGATCGATTCTAGGGTTTGCGCAGCGGATATAAAACAAAAATTTTAATGAAACCCTAGAACCATGCTACTATTGAATCATAGAAACGTTAGAACGCTTACCTCAATCGATCCGGGGCCTGTATCAAT
>NW_010968380.1:9660-10697 GCF_000463585.1 Tarenaya hassleriana | reverse complement strand
CCTCGTGGGTTGGTGGTTCAAGAAGAATACGGCGTCGAGGTTATCTCACCAACAACTGCATAAAAGAGATTTTCGATGTCGGAGACACTAAACTCAGGTATTCCAGAACCGCTGCCTCTGTCCATGTGACAATCTCATGCGGATCATCCAGTCACTCGTTCACAACGAGTACCCATGATTGTGATCTACATCCAACGCGTTGATCACACCTCATGCTAGTCTTCATTCAACATTGTTCCCACAATGATGACTGACTAGGGAGTTTAGAATCATTCTCTAATGATTCAAGGATGCCGAAATACAACAAACATGCTAATCGTATAACGGATAAATAATGCATTCATAAATCAATGAATCAATACAAAGTCAAATGTCATATCATGGATCATCCTAGAGCATTACAACCAACAGGAACTTGTCTGCTAGGACTCGAATCTCTATTCTATATGTGCATCGAGAAATCTCGAGACTTAGAACTCGTTTTTGGATCTCCAAAAACTCTCTCTTTTCTGCCAAAAGTCGGCTCTTTTCGTCTCTCACGAGTTAGGGTTTTTAATCTCTTTCTTATAAGGTGATTTAACCCTAATTCGGTTTAATTTCGGAAAAAATTGAAGCCCGGAACGGACGGTCCAGAAATGCACGTGGACCGTCCGTTCCAGCACCTTATCTGATTCGACTGCTTTCTCGTTCACGAGTTAGTGCGGCCACACATTTCTACAGTCTCGCTCACACGAGGGGCCCATCGATATCTCTCTCTTTTACGAGAGGTACAAATCCCGTCTTGACTATCTACAATCCAGTACATGATTCGTTTCGTACCTGATACATGCCTTTATAGTTCTCCTGTTACGCAGAACGTTTGACGTATTCAAAGCACGCAATGTTGGATTCCGTAGATATCTCAGGTCTTAGGATCCAATCATGGAACCGCCATATGAGATTCAAGTCATGACGCTAGTCCATGTGACAATCTCATGCGGGTCAATCTAATATTCCGTTCTCCAACGAATACCTATGACTGTGATCGTATCCAATAC
>NW_010968380.1:7907-9208 GCF_000463585.1 Tarenaya hassleriana | reverse complement strand
GTTGTCATCTGTCGACACCCTGAAAATGTGCGCGTCTCCTCTGTCTATGATCTCCCTGATGAGGTGAAATCGTCTGAGTATGTGTTTGGATCGTTGATGGGATCTGGGTTCTTTTGCTTGTGCGATCGCTCCATTGTTGTCACAATACAGAGCAATGGGGCTATCAGCACTAGGAATGACACCCAAGTCTCCAACAAACTTCCTGATCCAAACAGCTTTCTTTGCTGCGTCCGACTCTGCAATATACTCAGCTTCTGTAGTAGAATCTGCAACGGTCGTTTGCTTGGAACTCTTCCAGCTAACAGCGCCTCCGTTCAAGCAGAAAACATAGCCAGACTGCGATCTGTAGTCATCCGGGTCTGACTGAAAACTAGCATCGGTGTAACCTCTTACAGCGAGCTCGTCTTCCGACCCACCGTATACCAAGAACACATCCTTAGTCCTTCTCAAGTACTTCAGGATGTTCTTGACGGCGATCCAGTGCGACTCACCTGGATCTGACTGGTATCTACTCGTAATGCTCAACGCGTAGGATACATCCGGTCGTGTACAAAGCATGGCATACATGATGGAATCCGATCCATGTGTTCTCGCTCATCAGGTGTCGTAGGACACTGACTCTTGCAGAGAACTGTGCCACTGCTCATCGGTAAGGTTCCTTTCTTGGAATCTTGCATCTTGAACCGTTTCAAGACCTTATCGATGTAAGTACTCTGACACAATCCTAAAAGATGCCTCGATCTATCCCTATAGATCTTAATGCCTAACATATAGGCCGCTTCTCCTAGGTCCTTCATAGAAAATTGCGTTTCTAGCCAAGACTTAACGTCTTGTAAGGTAGGAACATCATTCCCTATAAGGAGAATGTCATCCACGTACAGCACTAGAAAAACTACTGTGCTCCCACTGACCTTCTTGTAAACACATGGCTCGTCCTCGTTCTGTGAGACACCAAACTTTTTTATTGTCTCATCAAAGCGAAGGTTCCAGCTCCTTGAAGCCTGCTTCAGTCCATAAATGGACCTCTGAAGCTTGCACACCATCCTCGGGTTCCTTGGATCGACAAAACCTTCGGGTTGTGTCATGTACACATCCTCGGTCAAGTTCCCGTTAAGGAACGCGGTCTTGACATCCATTTGCAATATCTCATAGTCGTAATATGCGGCTATGGCAAGTAGGATCCTGATGGACTTCAGCATAACTACAGGCGAAAACGTCTCATCATAGTCAATACCACGAATCTAACGGAATCCTTTCGCCACAAGTCGTGCCTTATAAGTGTGCACGTTGCCATCCATGTC
>NW_010968380.1:5570-7176 GCF_000463585.1 Tarenaya hassleriana | reverse complement strand
TGCCAAGCTGGTTCTGTACTTCGTTTCTGAAAGCCTTGAACATTTCAAGTGTTTCAGACTTATGTCTCATCAAATAGACATAACCGTATCGACTGAAATCATCAGTGAACGTAACGAAATACAGAAAACCTCCTCTAGCTAGACAGCTCATTGGTCCGTATACATCACTATGTATCAGATCCAATAACTCTGTCACTCTCTGTCCTTTCCCCTTGAAAGGATGTTTTGTCATCTTGCCCATCAAACAAGAGTCGCAAGATTCAAGAGACTCAAAGTCAAATGAATCCACAAGACCTTCAGAATGAAGCTTCTGTATGCACTTCTCGTTTATATGGCCTAGACGACAATGCCAGAGAAAGGTCGGGTTTAAGCCGAAGCTTAAACCGTTTGGCACAAACGTTATAGATTGACCTGTATCTAGACGGTTCGTCATCCAAAACATAAAGGCCATTAATATGGTAACCTTTACCATAAAATAAGTTACCTTTATAAATGGACATACATTTATACTCAATAACAAATCTAAAACCATCCGAGTCTAAGCATGAAATCGATATAATGTTCTTACTGATAGCAGGAACAAAATAACAATCATGCAACTCTGATACAAGTCCAGAAGGTAAAGTCAGATCATAAGTCCCGACGGCTAATGCAGCAACTTTTGCTCCATTCCCAACGCGGAGATCTACTTCTCCTTTTGCCAATTGTCTACTTCTTCGCAACCCTTGCACATTTCCACAAATATGCGAGGCGCTTCCGGTATCTAATACCCACGACGTAGAAGTAAACAAATTAGCCCCTATAACGAAGACACCAGAAGTTGAAGCTTCTTTAAGCTTCTTCTTCTCCTGATCTTCCAGGTAGAGTCTACAATTTCTGTTCCAATGCCCAATGGCATGACAGAAATAACACTCTTCCTTTTTGGACTTAGGCTTAGGTTCAATGACAACGCTTGTCACTTTCCACTTGCCCTTGCTCTTGGAACGCTTCCTTTTGCTGGAACCCTTTCCAAGAACTACCATTTCATTCTTTCCATGGCTCTCAGCTCTCTTTTGGAATGACGCATTCAACTGATCAACTATCAAAGAATCGTCCATGTCCTCTAATCGCTTACGCAATTCCGAGGTCATGTTTCCAAACGTCAAGCTAGACTTGTCCGGATCATCATCCACATGCTTCCAATAAGCATCAATGATCGATCTAGAAGCCATGGTTAGAGTCTTATCCTTCATAAGGATAGATCGCATCGTCAACTTCGGTACAATACCGGTTAACGCTATGTCCTACAGAAAAAGACAAAACAGAACGAAAACACATCTACATGCAGATTCTATCAATGATCTACTACCAACTAGTCCATCATCAATCAGTGTGTACATACCTATGATCTACTACCAGCTAGTCCATCATCAAACAATGACAACATAGATCCAAAAATGAGCTATATTCCCATACAGAAAAATAACCCTACAATAAATTTCTATATGGGACTAAGATCCGTATTTCACACAAGAACAAATTGTTACACCTATCCTTATACTATTTAGGTAGACATCTAATGTCGATCACATCCAATGTGACTCTTAGATCTTTTTATGAGACTATG
>NW_010968380.1:4278-4921 GCF_000463585.1 Tarenaya hassleriana | reverse complement strand
GACCGTCCGTTCTAAAGATAGAACGGACGTTCCAGGATGGCAGAACGTTCAGTCTCGACTTCAGAAGCCAGAACGGACGTTCCGCTCAGTAGCCAAGCAGAACGGACGTTCTGCTGGGGACGGAACAGACAGTCCACGACTGTAGAACGGACGGTCTGCTCTAAGCCATGGAATGAACGGTCTAATCAGATCCGAAACTGATCCGAATTCTCCTGTGAACCCAAAATTCGAACTCCTGCACTCTATGCAACATGAAACATGCAATCTACACTAGATTCAATCATCAAACATGCATAGAAATCAAAGCAAACATGGATTCAAACAATTCAAATCCTAAACGTGCGTGATCGGGTTCTACGAAATCAAAACAGAGGAACCAGGCTCTGATACCACTGTTGGGTTTTCCTGGGATCTCATGAGCGAATCCTATTCCTAAGAGATCGATTCTAGGGTTTGCGCAGCGGATATAAAACAAAAATTTATATAACCCTAGAACCATGCTTCTAATAAATCGTAGAAACGTTAGAACGCTTACCTCAATCGATCCGGGGCCTGTATCAATCGAAGAACACGTCTGATCACGAAAGGCAGAAAGAATACCTCGCCCTCTACACGTATCCACACCACGGGATGAATTCCAACG
>NW_010968380.1:0-3724 GCF_000463585.1 Tarenaya hassleriana | reverse complement strand
TTTTCAATCAAAGCGTTTCAACAAGATAATGACTACAAAAATTATGAATTTTCGAATCAGAACAAAACTTGAATCTGATTCGAAATCTGATTTTTTTTTTATTTTTTGAGGTTTTTCTTTCGAAAACGAAATGAAGAATAATAACAAAGATAAGATAAAGGATAGATATCACCGGGATTACGACGTCCGTTGGAGCGTTGGCTCTGATACCAAAATGATACACGCCTCGGCCTCGGAAGTGTTTGTCTCGGATCAGGGATGGAGTCGCAAGCCAATCACCCGCTTCAAAGAGCACTCGAACTCAGCTTGGGACGAAAAATGGAAGTGAAGGTGGAGTCAGGGCTAACTCGCAGATCCCGAGGGGGCACTCAAGTCCAGCCGAGACTAAAAATGGAAGCGAAGGGGAATATGGGGTCGGAACTCAATCACCGGCACTCTAGAGAGGCTCTCGAACTCAAGTCCGACGAAGTATGGAACGAAATGGATAGGTAGATGGATAGAAACCTCGGACACACCAAGGGTACCTCGGACAAACCAAGGGGTAACTCTCGGACACACCAAGAGAAGATAGGTTTCGGACACACCGAAAGAGAGAGTTATTTAAACTCGAAAATACTTGATAGATTTAGCAATAGTCTGCCCTTACATGACAATACAAAGGCCTTTATATAGGCTAGAGATTCAACCATAAATTAAATAAGGAAGTACATGCAAAGGGGGTGGGAGCCTATGCATTTAATGGGGTAGTTGGGAAGAAACTAGCTGTTGGAAGATGCCTTGACTCTCAAGAAGCTTCCTTTTGTTGGTTGTCTTGATAAAGAAGGAAGCTAAGTGTGCCATGTGAAGATGTTGAATGACTTTGATCGATCCAAGACATATGAAGATCGTGATTTCGTGTCGTAGCTCATTCATCACGTGATGGCTCTCGGACTGGGCATGAGTGTGCGTTGCCTTAGACCAAAGGGACACTCGACTTTCCTTAGACTTTTGATCCAACATGTGAAGGCACTTGAGCTGAGAAGGAATGAGTGTTCGCTGGGAGTGAAGTGGCACTCGAATTGTGTGAAGTGGCACTCGGTTTGCTCCAATCTTTAGTTCGTCGAGCATGTTGTCCATCTTTTGGTTTGGCTGTGTGTCTTCGCCTAGTTGTGCTCCTTCCAACTGTGCTTCATCCATTTGAGCTCCATTGTTCGACTCTTTGTCCGATTGTTCTCCATCTAGTTGTGCTTTACATATGCTCCCGTTACATTCCTTGTCCATAACCATGCCAATGGATCCTAGGAATGCATCATTCCCTCCCTCTTCTGAAGGTTTTGCCCTCAAAACTTGCTTACCTACATCAAACGGATCAAAGTCAGCATCGTTAAACACAAAAGACACATTAAACATACCTTGGTCTTGAAGGGTGTGTTTGGCATCGTATCGGTGCTCCTTAAGTCGGTTGAATTGTTCTTCTTGTGTTTCTCCTCTTTCGAATGGTTTGTCCTTCTTGTTTATCTGGAGAAGTAAGACAATTGTGCTCCTTGAATTATTCATGATTCGTTGATAAGGGAGTTTGGTTCCATGAGTTCGGATGAGACTTGTTGTACATGTTTGCTTTGCCTCAATGTTCTTTTTGCTAATACACAAGACCTGCAAGCTAATAGTAAAGTCTAGGACAATAAACATGTTAGTGCAGCTTGTGTTCTCATCGAGTTGCTTCTTTTGATCATAAACAAGAATGAAGATTAGAACGAGTTTACCGCGTAAAACTCTTGAAGTAAAGAACACAACCCATATATGTGTTCGAGTCTTGGTGGCATTGTAATGGCGGATCAAGTTCTCCACATCTGTACACTTTCCCCGTTCGAATGGTGCGTTCTTCTTTGGTGCCATGGACATTAAAGTGAACATGCTGTTTGGGTGCCCATTGAGTTGTTGGCAAGGTATACTTACGGCATGCAAAATTTGAGCTTGGAAAATGCACGTAGCTGCCTCTTTGTGCACTTCTTTGACCCTTTCATCAAAATCTAGTACTTGCGAGCAATTGACAAGATCTAGAACAACAATCTCGTTAGTGTAGTATGTGCATCCCTTCAGAACTTTATAGAGATAATCCGTTTGAAAAGTTCGCATTTGTTGCTCAAGATTCATAACATACTCATCAAAACATGAATCATACACAAGAATAAAAGTAGGAACGAAATTACCGGTTGCTCCAAGTTTTTGACTTATGATGCAAGTGCGGTTGTTGGTGATGTCATTTGTCATCGTCGAAGGTTTGCTTACCACCTTGAAGTCGTCATTTTCCTTCTTGGACGTGACTTTTATTTGCTCAAACCAATCCAATCGTATCATTCCTATGTCTCGTTTGACTTCGTTCAAGTTCTCACCTACTATCACATTCTCCGATTTGTCGGTCTCATCATTGCTTTCTGTCGTTTTCTTGTTGTTGGAATCCTCAATGATGTCCTTGACTCCGAATGCATCTTTCTTGACGTCATGCATTTCTTTATTCGCATTCACAATACTTGTGGTTACTTCTTTAGTCACGAGGTCGGGATCTTGGACCGGTTCCTCTTTCTCTTCGAGATTTACCACAACCTCAACTATGGACTTTGATTCCCCGTCATCCTCGATGATGATTTCTCGTCGGTTGGATTCATGTGCCATATGACCTTGGTCCATACACTTAGAACAAATAACCTCACGTTTATGATTAATACATGAGGAAAACGTTTTGTTACCTAGTGCGGTGACCGCCTTTGAAGATATGGTTGATTCCTCCTTGTATCGAGCATCATGATTCTTTGCCTTGTCTTTGTCTTCAATTTTGACAAAGCTATTGCTTGTTCAAATTCTCTGAAGTAGCCCTCAACCGTCTTCTTTTCCTGCACTATGTTACGAAACTTATATCGCAATTCACGTAGGAAATGTTGAGGAACATACCTTCTACGCATCAAGATTTTCATCTTCTTCCAAGTTGTGACCGGATCATAACGCGTACGTCGTCGATCGATCTCTTCTCTTTTCCACCAAGTGAAAGCATCTCCTATGAGTTGGCTTTCGGCATATTGCACCTTTCTAAGCTCCGTCCCTTTATAATCTTCAAGAATTTCTTCCATTCGCTTCTCCCATTTGAGATAAGCTTCCGGATTAGTTGTTCCCGAAAATAAAAGAGATCTCGGATCGAATTTGTTACCTCGGGTGTGTTGAACATATCGTTGCTCACGGATGATCTTTTCTTTCATACCTTCTTCTTCAAAGTGTCCTCGATCATGTACCATTCGTTGCTTTTGGCTCGGTTGTGGATGACTATTACCTTGGTAGATTTGAGTCGCTTGACGTTGTTTTGGTACATTTTCAAGACGAGCGAGTCGTCCTTCAATGTCTTGAAGAATTTTCAACATAGCACTCTTGCTTGATCCTTTGTTGGCTGCAACACTCGACATGTTTTCGATCACAAGAAAGTGTCTTCAATTCGATAGAAACAGAACCGAAGTAGAGAACACGAACACAAAACAAATTCAAATACGGTGTGAAAACTGATTTTTTTTTGGTTTTGGATTTTCGAAAACTTTTGAACAAAAAAATGAAGAACACAAAACAATAACAAAAACGAAGTAAGGATAGATATCACCGGGATTACTACGTCCGTTGGAGCGTTGGCTCTGATACCAAAAATGATACACGCTCTGATACCAAAAATGATACACGCTCTGATACCAAAATGATACACGCCTCG
>NW_010968379.1:0-468 GCF_000463585.1 Tarenaya hassleriana | reverse complement strand
CAAAACCTGGTTGTGCTTTAGTTTTGCAGATTACAGGTTTCGAAGACGATTGGACTCGAAAAATAGCTATTTGGAGCGTTAAATGAGAAGTCCAGATGAGGTACTCATGTTGCAACATCAATAACTTTTTCTACAGAGGTCCAAATCGTGCGAGACTTGTACCATTGGAAAGAGCACTTCAAGAGCTAGACAAAAATCGTGTAAATCCGACAACGGAGTAGAAAGTTATGAGCGAATTCGTGAAGACCAAAAAACTGCCAGCGTAGTTAGATCCGGTCCGGATCAAGGACGCAGAATTCGACCCCAGGAATTTGGATCCGGTCCGGATCCACCTGGAATCGGTCCGGATCCAGTCAAAAACCCTGTTTCGCGATTTTCAGCATCAGAATGGGAATAGGACTCTTGGCAGCCGCCCTAGGGTTATAAAAAAGCCCTAGCCACGTCCTAGAACATGAGAGAGCCTTAGAG
>NW_010968378.1:0-468 GCF_000463585.1 Tarenaya hassleriana | reverse complement strand
GGAGATTTGATAGGATTTTGTTCCGTTCATACACGAAATAGAAAGACATGCATTTGAGGAGCTCTCCGATGGGAATTCGATCGTCAAAAAAGGTTGTTTGCTTAGCTCCATCACACGAACGATTCATGTGAACTGATTCGTCCCATATCTATCTTGACTTCGTTATTGAAGATCCCGTGACTTCCATATAATATCAAAGATCTACTTTAATGACAGTTATAATAATATTGTAACGATGATTGGGCGTTATAATAACATATATCAATGACTGTCCTCTGATGCCTGTATGCATTAATGATCAGCCTTCCATTTTATTGTTTTTTGTTTATTATGTCCTTTTTCTCTAATGGGCCAAGGCCCATATACTTTACTCATTTTGGGCTTTCTCACTTGTCTTCTTTTTTCATATATTAAAAGAATTCGAGTAATAACTCGCCTTATAAATTGAGAACACCCCCCCCCCCCCCC
>NW_010968377.1:0-468 GCF_000463585.1 Tarenaya hassleriana | reverse complement strand
ATTAACCGATGCCAAACTCTCCAAGAAAAATAAACGTAGGCATCAAAGGTTACCGTGATTTCTTTCAGTGATAAGAATATCCGTTCAAGTGTAAAATCTAACTGGTGCACCTTTGCATCAACAATCTGAAAAAACCACAAACGTTATGAGCACTCTAAATCATTGTGAAGTCCTTCCTCGATTAACTGTACCTAACGGTGCCGGCTTTAGTTGATAATATTACCTGACCAATCTTGAAATATGATGCAGGATCTAAAGTGGCATCCCATGAAACTTCTGACTGGTGGATCAGTGCAGGGACACCTTCAACCTGTTTCAGCCGATTTCTAGTTATAGTAAAACTACATGATCCCAGTAACGAGAAACGATATTAATAATCCGATGAACAGCATTACTTCACAGAATATCCCAAAGTAAGTAATTTTCTTGATGCAACATTTCACAACATCCCCTACACGGTCGACAGTT
>NW_010968376.1:0-468 GCF_000463585.1 Tarenaya hassleriana | reverse complement strand
TCACGTGCGGAAAGGATCGAGAAGGAATGAAGAAAACGAAAAAGAAGAAAAAGAAAAAAAAGGGGTTGGTCCGCCGGACCAGGACTGGTCCGGGGCGGACCAACCACTCAGCCGGACTCGGACCGGACAGCGCGGACTGGAAGGAAATTTCGAAAAAAAAATAGATTCCGGTCCAGCGGACCAGGAGTTGGTACGGCGGACCGAGACCCGACAGTTTCACAGCTTGCTCTGTTGCAAGTTTCGGGACGCGAGATCTCGTCGAAAATTGAGTCCACGCGCGTCCAACCACCGCCCGACGCCTTGAGGATGTTGCAGGCTCGCCTGTGGGTCGGAGTTTGAGCCCAACAACTCTCCATCCCGCGACATAATTAAACCCCTCCAAACCTCCAGACTTAGCCATGGCGAGGTGAAAGAGGGGAGAAGAAAAAGAGAGAGAAAGGGAGAGAGAGGAGGCGAACCAGAGAGAAA
>NW_010968374.1:0-468 GCF_000463585.1 Tarenaya hassleriana | reverse complement strand
CTAGATTTGCGTTATCATACACTACGAGAGGAACGTGATTGTGATTGTGATATAGTCGCATGCGATGCGACGGCCAACGTCATGCGATGTGACGGACGTGAGAGGCGCTCCTAGTCATGTGATGTGACTAGGGTTTATGGCTAACCCTATGGTGCAAAGCCATACGGGATTTGACTGTCGCGCGAAGCGACGACCAACGTCAAGAGATGTGACGGGCGGGAGAGGTGCTCCTAGTCATGCGATGTGACTAGGGTTTACGGCTCACTCTATGGTGCGATGCCATACATACTTGATTGTCGTGCGATGCGACAACCAACGTCATGGGATGTGATGGGCGTGTGAGGCGCTCCTGATCATGAGATATGACCAGGTTTCACGGCTAACCCTATGGTGTGAAGCCATATGGCAATGAATATGATTATGTTCTGATGTGATATGAATATATGTTTAATGTTGAATATTATATTT
>NW_010968373.1:0-468 GCF_000463585.1 Tarenaya hassleriana | reverse complement strand
GGAGAGAACGGGTTCTGATCTATAGCATTGAGGTGAGGAGGGATGAACCTTATCTTTTTTATTCTAGGAGGTGCCACTTTCTATGGCGAAAGAAAGGAATTGAGAGTCTAAAGGCTTCCACTAGAATAGAACAGAACTGAGATTCTCTACTTCAACTTTACTTTGGGACAGAGAAGGGAGAACATGATCCTTTTTAGAGGAAGTTCCCCCGATGACTACGACTATAGGGATTCTTCTCAGTCTGTCTTTGTTTCCAGCAAAAGCTATGAAAGAAAGCTCAGCTTAGGCAAAAGCAACTCTCTTACCTGACTCATATCCTTGAAACTCAACCCTTTTTCGCCTTAGGAGCGGAGCAGCTCCATCTCCATTTCAAAGGTTAGGCGCGATAGCCACTCGGCAAGAAGGAGATGAGCCATATGTGGACCTGATGAAGGGAAGGGGCTACCCCTATTAAGTTAAGCAAAAAGG
>NW_010968372.1:0-468 GCF_000463585.1 Tarenaya hassleriana | reverse complement strand
GTTCCCAAAGCCACTACCACTTAAAATGGGCCTACAGGTCACACAACACTAGGGATGGATTCATACATGAAGAATCTGGAGAATGGAAATGAGATTTTACTGAAACGATCATGAAAAAGGAGTTTTCAGTGTGTTGATCCGGAGCTGACCAAGTTTGGTCAGCCCCGGACCACGTTTGATTAGCCCAGGAAGCCCGAACTCAGCCCATGGTCACCTGTCCAGATTTGGTCCGGCTGACCAAGAGTTGGTCAGCTCTGGACCAGATGCTGGATCAGGCAGACCAAAGGCAGTTGCGCGTCGGACCACGAGGACGAAGAAGAGACTTGGTCCGGAGCTGACCAAACTTGGTGATCCGGACCAAGACTCTAAGTCAGGTGGTCCGGAGGCCTCAGACCGAGCTTGGTCTGCCGAACGAAGTTCCTGGTCCGGCAGACCGGGTTCTGAGAAAATTTCCAAATTTCGGATTTA
>NW_010968371.1:25345-31983 GCF_000463585.1 Tarenaya hassleriana | reverse complement strand
CTGATGAGTTGTTCGATTGTTGACTCATCAGATTATTAACCTCATAACTTCCACAAAACGTCTCCAAATTAATATTTCTATATGTCATTAGAAAGTTTTTTTTTAAAGACTACGCATAGACACCATTATCGCGCAAATCTAATATATTCGCTGAAAATTATGAGCATATTTAGACAACATGTTGATCTAGTCCCTACATATCGACAAAAATCGGTATTCGTCTCTCGGTGGATAATCCGATGATCTGAAAAATCAACTCAAACTAATATTCATGATCCGTAAGTGATCTGATGTCTCAGAAGTTGACTCGAATCGCTAGCCATCGGCATATGGTCAACAATTCGAACCAAATAACGAGTCATGCCCGATGAGTTGTTCGATTGTTGACTCATTAAATTATTAACCTCATAACTTCCACAAAACGTGTCCAAATTATTCTTTCTTTATGTTATTAGAAAGTGTTTTTAATAACTACATATAGACACCATGATCGCGCAGATCTAATATATGCGCTGAAATATATGAGGAGATTTCGACAACACGTTGATCTAGTCCCTACATATCGACAAAAATCGGTATCCATCTCTCGGTGGATAATCCGATGATCTGAAAATAAACTCAAACTAATATCCATGATCCGTAAGTGATCTGATGTCTCAGAAGTTTACTCGAACCGCTAGCCATTGATATATGGTCAACAATTCGAACCAAATAACGAGTCATGCATGATGAGTTGTTCGATTGTTGACTAATCAAATTATTAACTTCATAACTTCCACAAAACGTGTCCAAATTATTCTTTCTTTATGTTATTAGAAATTTTTTTTAATAACTACAGATAGACACCATGATCACGCAGATCTAATATACGCGCTAAAAGTTATGAGCATATTTAGACAACATGTTGATCTAGTCCCTACATATCGACAAAAATCGGCATCCATCTCTCGATGGATAATCCGATAATCTGAAAGTCAACCCAAACTAATATTCATAGTCCACTAAGTGATCTGATGACTCAGAAGTTGATTCGAATCCTTAGCCATCGGCATATGGTCAACAATTCGAACCAAATGACGAGTCATACCCGATGAGTTGTTCGATTGTTGACTCATCAAATTATTAACCTCATAACTTCCACAAAACGTGTCCAAATTATTCTTTCTTTATGTCATTAGAAAGTTTTTTAAAGACTACGCATAGACACCACTATCGCGCAGATCTAATATATTCGCTGAAAATTATGAGCCTATTTAGACAACACATTGACTTAGTCCCTATATATCGACAAAAATTGGCATCCATCTCTCGGTGGATAATCCGATGATCACAAAATCAACCCAAACTAATATCCATCGTCCAGTAAGTGATCCGATGACTCAGAAGTTGACTCGAACCGCTAGCCATCGACATATGGTCAACAATTCGAACCAAATAACGAGTTATGTCCGATGAGTCGTTCGATTGTTGACTGATCAAATTATTAACTGCATAACTTCCACAAAACGTCTCCAAATTATTCTTTCTTTATGTTATTAGAAAGTTTTTTTTAATAACTACATATAGACACCATGATCGCGCAGATCTAATATATGTGCTGAAAGATATGAGCAGATTTAGACAACATGTTGATCTAGTCCCTACATATCGACAAAAATCGGTATCCGTCTCTCACTGGATAATCCGATGATCTGAAAATCAACTCAAACTAATATCCATGATCCGTAAGTGATCTGATGTCTCAGAAGTTCACTCGAATCGCTAGCCATCGGCATATGGTCAACAATTCGAACCAAATAACGAGTCATGCCCGATGAGTTGTTCGATTGTTGACTCGTCAAATTATTAACCTCATATCTTCCATAAAACGTGTCCAAATTACTCTTTCTTTATGTCATTAGAAAGTTTTTTTAAAGACTACGCATAGACACCATTATCGCGCAGATCTAATATATTCGCTGAAAATTATGAGCATATTTAGACAACACATTGATCTAGTCCCTACATATCGACAATAATCGAGTTGTGCGATTGTTGACTCATCAAATTATTAACTTCATATCTTCCTCACAACGTGTCCAAATTATTCTTTCTTTATGTTATTAGAAAGTTTTTTTTGATAACTACATATAGACACCATGATCGCGCAGATATAATATATGCGCTGAAAGATATGAGCAGATTTAGACAACACGTTGATCTAGTCCCTACATATCGACAAAAATCGGAATCCGTCTCTCGCTGGATAATCCGATGATCTGAAAATCAACTCAAACTAATATCTATGATCCGTAAGTGATCTAATGTCTCAGAAGTTGACTCGAATCGCTAGCCATCGGCATATGGTCAACAATTCAAACCAAATAACGAGTCATGCGCGATGAGTTGTTCGATTGTTGACTCATAAAATTATTAACTTCATAACATCCACAAAACGTGTCCAAATTATACTTTCTTTATGTCATTAGAAACGTTTTTTTAAAGACTACGCATAGACACCATAATAGCGCAGATCTAATATATTCGCTGAAAGTTATGAGCATATTTAGACAACACATTGATCTAGTCTCTACATTTCGACAAAAATCGGCATCCATATTGATACGTGTGTACCGAGTATAAAATCTATAACCCGATTCACAACTCACCGTAAGGATACGGATCGTCGTAACACGGGGTCGAACACGAGGACCGGTTGCTAAATCCAAATCTAGATCGAAAATAGATCAAAGCAAGCAAGCAAGTGATGGTGGAAATATGTAGAATCAATGGAAAATAATATAAGAAAGTAAATAAAAACGAGTGACCTATCAAACAAGGATGACTACGGGCGTCGGGATCGTATTCGCGTGTATGGATATTTACTAAGCATGCATGAATAACGATTATGACTTGTATTCGGGAATCATCAAACAACGATAATAGAGAATTCACCTCTCGGTCTACTAACTCACTATCTACAGAGTAATTCGTCAATCTCTCGATCTATTCAAGTTAACCCTAGGTGCATAAAGAACGCTATCATCAACCCTAGATCGATTAAACCATATCTCTATGTGAATAATACGATCTATCCTATTGATTTTGATCCGAAACAAACCCATATCTCTATGTGGTTCAGAATCCAAGATAATTGATCAAGGGGTTAGCAAACATCAATCCAATAAAAGTGTAAATCAATAGAACCGAATCAAATCAAAACCGAAATCCAAGTTAGGGTTCAAACATACCCAAAACACATACGAATCCCTAACCCATAGCCGTGGATCTACTCACGGTTCATAGAAAACAATAGAAAGAACAGAGAAGAAGAGATAAAAGAAGGGATAGAAAAGCTCATGTCGATGTCTAGTCTTCACGATCGAATCCTCCTTCTTCTTCCCGAAATCCCGTGAACTTCTATTCTTCTCTCACCAAAAGCTCTCCAAAAGTGTGTATCTAGGTGTTCTCTAAGGTCCTCCCTTGTTCTAGGATGTGGCTAGGGCTTTTTTATAACCCTAGGGCGGCTCCCAAGAGTCCTGTTCCCATTCAGATGCTGAAAATCGCGAAACAGGGTTTTAGACTGGATCCGGACCGATTCCAGGTGGATCCGGACCGGATCCAGATTCCTGGGGTCGAGTTGCGCGTTCCGGGCTCGGACCGATATTAACTGAAATCGGCCCTGCACTGGCAGTTTTCTGGTCTTCACGAATTCGCTCATAACTCTCTGCTCCGGTGTCGGATTTACGCGATTTTGGTGTCTACGCGAAGCTCTTGAAGTGCTCTTTCCAATGGTACAAGTCTCGCACGATTTGGACCTCTGTAGAGAAAGTTATTGATGTCGCAACATGAGCATCTCATCCGGACTTCTCCTTTAACGTTCCAATTAGCTCCTTTTCGAGTCCAATCATCTCCGAAACCTGTAACTCTGCAAAACTAGAGCACAACCGGGTTTTGTATCCTAACATGCCTAGAATGTCTATGAATGCATGTGATTATCCTGTAAAACCTAGACAAACTCTCATCAAAATATAGAGAAGAATAGGAGTTATCAAATCCCCCAGACTTAAACCTTTGTTCGTCCTCGAGTAAAGAACGAAGGAATAAAATCTGCAAAATAGGGAATGACGAACATCAAATAGTATCATCGCGAGAAATCAAAAGCGAAACATCCATCCAATACTAGTTTTCCGAGAATCGTACTCAAACCGGTCTACTATGATCTTCCTACCAAAGACTACTCTACCTAGCCATGGGATTTTTATTGTCACCTAGAACCCGTTAGAATCTCTACAACACACCAAGCCTATTTCTGAACCTATTCTTATCTCAACTTAGCCTATTTGATCTTAGTTCTACTCTGTACCTGGATTTTTACCTTTTTGTAGAATTTCTTTAATGAACGCTAGCACCTCGGGTTTCTAGGACGTTGAAGTTGAAGGACATCATTTTCTCTCTTTCTTTTCTTTTCTCTTTGTTTTTTATATATTTTTTTTTTCTTTTGATGCGATGTCCGACCCACAACTTAGACCCGAACCGTCAATCGACGCACTCGTCCTCGAACGATTTTCGTTGACGAGATTCCGACAGCGGAGTGTCGAGATGCTTTATTTTCCCAAGGCAATTGTTGAACTAGATTTCATCGACCTGCAAGACTCGGAAAAGGTTCTACAAGAAACATATGACCTGGATATGGTCGTATCAACTCCGTAGATTCCAAACAGCAACCTCATCTCACAAACTATATATAGAAAGTCAGGAGAACTATCAATTCGACACGGTTCAACCACGTTCTACAAAGTCACTAGATCATCAAGATGTTCCTACTCTATCATTCCACAAATCCTCCAAATGATGTTCAAAACGGGTGTCCGAGGTATGCACGTGAACCTATATGAACCTATATCTATATGTCATATGCAATCATGCAAACCTAACAAAAATCGTCTATATGGAAAAAAAAGGAAAACGTGTGAATGCAACTAATGCAAAGTGATATACAAAAGTGGAAATTTTCCTAAATCTATATGCCATGATTAGATGCACCTAAACTAAATGCAATCCTAAGTAGATAGGCCTGAATGGATGAAGGAACTATCCACCCCCCCAGACTTGAACCATACACCGTCCACGGTGTAGACTCTCGCCCGAGAAAGTAGAATCGAAAACAACGTATGGAAAGAACCAATAAGAGGGATAGAGAAGGCTTAGCTCTGCGAAATTCGTGCGCTCGCAATGAAGTTAACAACGAAGTTAACTCACGTCAAACGCAAGAGCTCTCACAAACTCTGTAAACTGAAACCTATCCAACATTGTCTCTCGGAAGTCGATGCTCATCTCTCGTGTGCCGGTGTAAACGCTCATAGAACAACAAACGTTATCCGGACAAAAGCATAATAATAGCAATGCATTCCGAATGATCCAAAATACAATCATGGTCTCTACTACCTACGCTACAAAGAAAAAGGAAAAGAAAAGTTACCTAATGCTCGGGTTGCCTCCCGAGAAGCGCTTGTTTAACGTCATTAGCTCGACCTATCTTGCTCAAATGATGGGAGGGTCTGAGAGGCGAAGATAATCGATCTTTCGCCACCCTAGATGTTGAGCGTTAAGCGCATCTTTTGGACCTTGTGGATGCTTGAGCCTTCTATCCTCCTTGGGTTTCCAAAACTTGTGAAGGAGGTGGATCTTGTGGACGTTTGAGCGATGATTTTGCTCGTTTCGATCCTCTCTTGCTCATTGCTCCTGCTCGACAACCTGTAATAGAAGGTTCAAAAACAGATATAGGATTATGAGCAGGATACGTACCTCTCCCCAATGATGGTCCTATGTGTTCCTTTGTCCTAAGCCTTTGAGGTAAGGACTTCAATTTGACCTTCGGGACGTTCTCTAGAATCCAATCCGCTTTATTCAGCGTCCCCGTGCTAGGTGGTGGCTCTCTGGTCTCTTGAACGTCTTTAATAATCATCGTGGAGGGTTCGGAGACGTTCGTAGAAGAATCGGGCGTGTCGATGTGAAAAACGTCCGATTTGCTCAGAGACTGGATCCGGTCCGATTCCAAGTGGAATCGGTCCGTTTCCAGTTTGTCTTCGCAAGACCGTGTTTGGATCCGGTCCGTTTCCAGGTGGAATCGGTCCGGATCCACCTTCTGTAAAAATCCGTCCTCAGAAGGCTGTGTTTGGATCCGGTCCGTTTCCAGGTGGAATCGGTCCGGATCCATCTTCTGTAAAACTCTAATTTCGTCCGATCCTTCGTTCAGTGCTCGTGTAAGCTCCCGGATATCCTCCCAATTGTTGTATATGCTCTCATTCGACGCAAGGAGAGATATCTCTAAAGGATCGACTTCCCGAAACTGATCGAAGACTTCTTGAGTGAGGATTTCATGCACATCGACATAACATGCTGAATCTCGGTGGTGGATGGCTGTTTCATGTTGTGATCTAAGGTGAACTCCACCGTCTCGTCACCTATCTTCATCGTAAGACGATCAGCACGAACATGAACCACCGCATCGGCCGTGTTTAAGAACGGTTGGCCTAGTATAATCGGTATCTTCGAGTCCTCGTCCATGTCTAAAACAACAAAATCAACGGGAACATAATAATTCCCAACTTTCAATGGGATGTCCTCAAGAATACCTGCAGGATACTTGACGGATC
>NW_010968371.1:20639-23859 GCF_000463585.1 Tarenaya hassleriana | reverse complement strand
GGACAAAGGCGTTGATAGCCTTTGAATCTCTCCCATGCGTCGTATAGACTCTCATCGCTCTCCTGAGTGAAGCTATGTATGGCTCTCTGTGCAGCTCGGGTCTTCTCTGGGGAGTAATATCTCGCCAGTCGAATGAATCCCTACTCCACTAATTCATTCAATTGTTTCTTCAACTCTGCCATCTCCATGGGAGCCATCCGATATGGTGTCTTGGATATCGGCTCTGTACCCGGTATCACATCAATAGAGAAATCGACTTCTCTCTGTGGTGGTAGTCCAGGCAAGTCGTCTGGAAATATATCCCCAAATTCTTGAACCACTGGAGTGTCCTCAAGCTTCCCATCAACTTCCTTTGATGCAGTAATCACGATGAGAAAGGCATGACACCCTTTTCGAACCATGTTTCTAGCTCGGAGGGCTGATATAATCGGGAATGACGTTTGTACCTTGTCCCCAACGAACTCAAAATGTCCCGTCGAATCCGTAAATTGAATAGTTCGTCGACGACAATCAATGTGTGCTTGATACGTGTGTATCGAGTCTAAAATCTATAACCCGATTCACAACTCACCGTAAGGATACGGATCGTCGTAACACGGGGTCGAACACGAGGACCGGTTGCTAAATCCAAATCTAGATCGAAAATAGATCAAAGCAAGCAAGCAAGTAATGATGGAAGTGTGTGGAATCTATATGAAACGAAATAAGAAAGCAAGTGAAACGAGTAACCTATCAAACAAGGATGACTACGGGTGTCGGGATCGTATTCGCGTGTATGGGTATTTACTAAGCATGCGTGAATAACGATTATGACTTGTATTCGGGAATCATCAAGCAACAATGATAGAGAATTCACCTCTCGGTCTACTAACTCACTATCTACAGAGTAACTCGTCAATCTCTCGATCTATTCAAGTTAACCCTAGGTGCATAAAGAACTCTATCATCAACCCTAGATCGATTAAACCATATCTCTATGTGAATAATACGATCTATCCTATTGATTTTGATCCGAAACAAACCCATATCTCTATGTGGTTCAGAATCCAAGATAATTGATCAAGGGGTTAGCAAACATCAATCCAATAAAAGTGCAAATCAATAGAACCGAATCAAATCAAAACCGAAATCCAAGTTAGGGTTCAAACATATCCAAAACACATACGAATCCCTAACCCATAGTCATGGATCTACTCAAGGTTCATGGAAAATAATAGAAAGAACAGAGAAAAAGAGATAAAAGAAGGGATAGAAAAGCTCATGTTGATGTCTAGTCTTCACGATCGAATCCTCCTTCTTCTTCCCGAAATCCCGTGAACTTCTATTCTTCTCTCCCCAAAAGCTCTCCAAAATCTGTATCTAGGTGTTCTCTGAGGTTCTCCCCTGTTCTAGGACGTTGCTAGGGCTTTTTTATAACCCTAGGGCGGCTCCCAAGAGTCCTATTCCCATTCAGATGCTGAAAATCGCGAAACAGGGTTTTAGACTGGATCCGGACCGATTCCAGGTGGATCCGGACCGGATCCAGATTCCAGGGGTCGAGTTGCGCGTTCCGGACTCGGACCGATTTCAACTGAAATCGGCCCTGCACTGGCAGTTTTCTGGTCTTCACGAATTCGCTCATAACTCTCTGCTCCGGTGTCGGATTTACGCGATTTTGGTGTCCACGTGAAGCTCTTGAAGTGCTCTTTCCAATGGTATAAGTCTCGCACGATTTGGACCTCTGTAGAGAAAGTTATTGGTGTCGCAACATGAGCATCTCATTCGTACCTCTCCTTTAACGTTCCATTTAGCTCCTTTTCGAGTCCAATCATCTTCGAAACCTGTAACTCTGCAAAACTAGAGCACAACCGGGTTTTGTATCCTAACACGCCTAGAATGTCTATGAATGCTTGTGATTATCCTGTAAAACCTAGACAAACTCTCATCAAAATATAGAGAAGAATAGGAGTTATCACATATCTCGGTGGATAATCCGATGATCTGAAAATCAACTCAAACTAATATCCATGATCCGTAAGTGATCTGATGACTCAGAAGTTGACTCGAATCGCTAGCCATCGGCACATGGTCAACAATTCGAACCAAATAACGAGTCATGCCCGATGAGTTGTTCGATTGTTGACTCATCAAATTATTAACCTCATAACTTCCACAAAACGTTTCCAAATTATTCTTTCTTTATGTTATTAGAAAGTTTTTTTTAAAGACTACGCATAGACACCATTATCGCGCAAATATAATATATTCGCTGAAAATTATGAGCATATTTAGACAACACATCCATCTCTTGGTGGATAATCCGGTGATCTAAAAATTAACTCAAACTCATATCCATAGTCCACTAAGTGATCTGATGATTCAGAAGTTGACTCGAATAGCTAGCCATCGACATATGGTCAAAAATTCGAACCAAATAACGAGTCATGCACGATGAGTTGTTCGATTGTTGACTCATCAAATTATTAACCTCATAACTTCCACAAAACGTGTCCAAATTATTCTTTCTTTATGTCATTAGAAAGTTTTTTTAATAATTACATGTAAATCCCATGATCGCGCAGATCTAATATATGCGTTGAAAGTTAAGAGCATATTTAGACAACACATTGATCTAGTCCCTACATATCGACAAAAATCGACATCCATCTCTCGGTGGATAATCCGATGATCTGAATATCAACCCAAACTAATATCCATCATCCGGTAAGTGATCCCATGACTCAGAAGTTGACTCGAATCGCTAACCATCGACATATGGTCAACAATTCGAACCAATATAGAGTCATGTCCGATGAATTGTTCGATTGTTGACTCATCAAATTATTAACCTCATAACTTCCACAAAACGTGTCCAAATTATTCTTTCTTTATGTCATTAGAAGTTTTTTTTAAAGACTACGCATAGACATCATTATCGCGCAGATCTAATATATTCGCTGAAAATTATTAGCATATTTAGACAACACATTGATCTAGTCCCTATATGTCAACAAAAATTGGCACCCATCTCTGAAAAGTTGACTCGAATCGCTAGCCATCAGCATATGGTCAACATTTCGAACTAAATAACGAGTCATGCCCGATGAGTTGTTCGATTGTTGACTCATCAAATTATTAACCTCATAACTTCCACAAAACGTCTCCAAATTAATCTTTCTATATGTGATTAGAAAGTTTTTTTTAAAGACTACGCATAGACACCATGATAGCGCAGATCTAA
>NW_010968371.1:15861-19301 GCF_000463585.1 Tarenaya hassleriana | reverse complement strand
TCTCTCGGTGGATAATCCGATGATCTGAAAATCAACCCAAACTAATATCCATCGTCCGGTAAGTGATCCGATGACTCAGAAGTTGACTCGAATCGCTAGCCATCGGCATATGGTCAACAATTCGAACCAAATAACGAGTCATGCCCGATGAGTTGTTCGATTGTTGACTGATCAAAATATTAACCTCATAACTTCCACAAAACGTGTCCAAATTATTCTTTCTTTATGTTATTAGAAAGTTTTTTTTAATAACAACATATAGACACTATGATCGCGCAGATCTAATATATGCGCTGAAAGATATGAGCAGATTTAGATAATATGTTGATCTAGTCCCTACATATCGACATAAATCGGTATCCGTCTCTCGCTGATAATCCGATGATCTGAAAATCAATTCAAACTAATATCCATGATCCGTAAGTGATCTAATGTCTCAGAAGTTGACTCGAATCGCTAGCCATCGGCTTATGGTCAACAATTAGAACCAAATAACGAGTCATGCCCGATAAGTTGTTCGATTGTTGACTCATCAAACCTCATAACTTCCACAAAACGTGTCCAAATTATTGTTTCTTTATGTTATTAAAAAGTTTTTTTTTAATAACTACATATAGACACCATTATCGCGCATATCTAATATATGCGCTGAAAGATATGAGCAGGTTTAGACAACACGTTGATCTAGTCCCTACATATCGACAAAGATCGGTATCCGTCTCTCGGTGGATAATCCGATGATCTGAAAATCAACCCAAACTAATATCCATCATCCGGTAAGTGATCCGATGACTCAGAAGTTGACTCGAATCGCTAGCCATCGACATATGGTCAACAATTTGAACCGAATAACGAGTCATGTCCGATGAGTTGTTTGATTGTTTACTAATCAAATTATTAACTTCATAACATCCACAAAACGTGTCCAAATTATACTTTCTTTATGTCATTAGAAACGTTTTTTTAAAGACTACGCATAGACACCATGATAGCGCAGATCTAATATATTCGCTGAAAGTTATGAGCATATTTAGACAACACATTGATCTAGTCCCTACATATCGACAAAAATCAGCATCCGTATCTCGGTGGATAATCCGATGATCTGAAAATCAACTCAAACTAGTATCCATGATCCGTAAGTGATCTGATGACTCAGAAGTTGACTCGAATCGCTAGCCATCGGCATATGGATGAGTTGTTCGATTGTTGACACATCAAATTATTAACCTCATAACTTCCACAAAACGTCTCCAAATTATTCTTTCTTTATGTCATTAGAAAGGTTTTTTTTAAAGATTATGCATAGACACCATTATCACGCAAAATCTAATATATTCGCTGAAAATTATGAGCATATTTAGACAACACATCTATCTCTCGGTGGATAATCCGATGATCTGAACATTAACTAAAACTAATATCCATAGTCCACTAAGTGATCTGATGACTCAGAAGTTGACTCGAATAGCTAGCCATCGGCATATGGTCAAAAATTCGAACCAAATAACGAGTCATGCACGATGAGTTGTTCGATTGTTGACTCATCAAATTATTAACCTCATAACTTCCACAAAACGTGTCCAAATTATTCTTTCTTTATGTCATTAGAAAGTTTTTTTAATAACTACATGTAAACCCCATGATCGCGCACATCTAATATATGCGTTGAAAGTTAAGAGTATATTTAGACAACACATTGATTTAATCCCTACATATCGACAAAAATCGGCATCCATCTCTCGGTGGATAATCAGATGATCTGAAAATCAACCCAAACTAATATCCATCGTCCGTTAAGTGATCCGATGACTCAGAAGTTGACTCAAATTATTAACCTCATAACTTCCATAAAACGTGTCCAAATTATTCTTTCTTTATGTCATTAGAAAGTTTTTTTAATAACTACATGTAAACCCCTTGATAGCGCAGATCTAATATATGCTATGAAAGTTAGGAGCATATTTAGAAAACACATTGATCTAGTCCCTACATATCGACAAAAATCGGCATTCATCTCTCGGTGGATAATCCGATGATCTAAAAATCAACCCAAACTAATATCCATCGTCCGGTAAGTGATCCGATGACTCAGAAGTTGACTCGAATCGCTAGCCATCGACATATGGTCAACAATTCGAACCAATATAGAGTCATGTCTGATGAGTTGTTCGATTGTTGACTCATCAAATTATTAACCTCATAACTTCCACAAAACATGTCCAAATTATTCTTTCTTTATATCATTAGAAAGTTTTTTTAAAGACTACGCATAGACACCATTATCGCGCAGATCTAATATATTCGCTGAAAATTATGAGCATATATAGACAACACATTGATCTAGTCCCTATATATCGACAAAAATTGACATCCATCTCTCGGTGGATAATCCGATGATCTGAAAATCAACCCAAACTAATATCCATCGTCGTGTAAGTGATCCGATGACTCAGAAGTTGACTCGAACCGCTAGCCATCGACATATGGTCAACAATTCGAACCAAATAACGAGTTATGTCCGATGAGTTGTTCGATTGTTGACTGATCAAATTATTAAATTCATAACTTCCACAAAACGTGTCCAAATTATTCTTTCTTTATGTTATTAGAAAGTTTTTTAAAAAAACTACATATAGACACCATGATCGCGCAGATCTAATATATGTGCTGAAAGATATGAGCATATTTAGACAACATGTTGATCTAATCCCTACATATCGACAAAAATCGGTATCCGTCTCTCGCTGGATAATCCGATGCTCTGAAAATCAACCCATACTAATATCCATCGTCCGGTAAGTGATCCGATGACTCAGAAGTTGACTCGAATCGCTAGTCATCGACATATGGTCAACAATTCGAACCGAATAACGAGTCATGTCCGATGAGTTGTTCGATTGTTGACTGATCAAATTATTAGCTTCATAACATCCACAAAACGTGTCCAAATTATACTTTCTTTATGTCATTAGAAACGTTTTTTTAAGAACTACGCATAGACACCATGATAGCGCAGATCTAATATATTCGCTGAAAGTTATGAGCATATTTAGACAACACATCCATCTCTCGGTGGATAATCCGATGATCTGAAAGTCAATTCAAACTAATATCCATTATCCGTAAGTGATCTAATGTCTCAGAAGTTGACTCGAATCGCTAGCCATCGGCTTATGGTCAACAATTAGAACCAAATAACGAGTCATGCCCGATAAATTGTACGATTGTTGACTCATCAAATTATTAACCTCATAACTTCCACAAAACTTGTCCAAATTATTGTTTCTTTATGTCATTAGAAAGTTTTTTTAAAGACTACGCATAGACACCATTATCGCACAGATCTAATATATTCGCTGAAATTATGAGCATATTTAGACAACACATTGATCTAGTCCCTATATATCGACAAAAATTGGCATCCATCTCTCGGTGGA
>NW_010968371.1:12637-14455 GCF_000463585.1 Tarenaya hassleriana | reverse complement strand
ATTAGAAAGTTTTTTTAAAGACTACGCATAGACACCATTATCGCGCAGATCTAATATATTTGCTGAAAATTATGAGCATATTTAGACAACACATTGATCTAGTCCCTATATATCGACAAAAATTGGCATCCATCTCTCGGTGGATAATCTGATGATTTGAAAATCAACCACAACTAATATCCATCGTCCGGTAAGTGATCCGATGACTCAGAAGTTGACTCGAATCGCTAGCCATCGACATATGGTCAACAATTCGAACCAAATAACGAGTTATGTCCGTTGAGTTGTTCGATTGTTGACTGATCAAATTATTAACTTCATAACTTCCACAAAACGTGTCCAAATTATTCTTTCTTAATGTTATTAGAAAGTTTTTTTAAAGACTACGCATAAACACCAATATCGCGCAGATCTAATATATTTGCTGAAAGTTATGAGCATATTTAGACAACACATTGATCTAGTCCCTATATATCGACAAAAATTGGCATCCATCTCCCGGTGGATAATCCGATGATCTGAAAATCAACCCAAACTAATATCCATCGTCGTGTAAGTGATCTGATGACTCAGAAGTTGACTCGAACCGCTAGCCATCGACATATGGTCAACAATTCGAACCAAATAACGAGTTATGTCCGTTGAGTTGTTCGATTGTTGACTGATCCAATTATTAACTTCATAACTTCCACAAAACGTGTGCAAATTATTCTTTCTTAATGTTATTAGAAAGTTTTTTTAAAGACTACGCATAGACACCATTATCGCGCAGATCTAATATATTTGCTAAAAGTTATGAGCATGTTTAGACAACACGTTTATCTAGTCCCTACATATCGACAAAAATCGGAATCCGTCTCTCGCTGGATAATCCGATGATCTGAAAATCAACTCAAACTAATATCCATGATCCGTAAGTGATCTGATGTCTTAGAAGTTGACTCGAATCGCTAGCCATCGGCATATGGTCAACAATTCGAACCAAATAACGAGTCATGCATGATGAGTTGTTCGATTGTTGACTGATCAAATTATTAACCTCATAACTTTCACAAAACGTGTCCAAATTATTCTTTCTTTATGTTATTAGAAAGTTTTTTTTAATAACTACATATAGACACCATGATCGCGCATATCTAATATATGCGCTGAAAGGTATGAGCAGATTTAGATAACATGTTGATCTAGTCCTTACATATCGACAAAAATCGGTATCCGTCTCTCGCTGGATAATCCGATGATCTGGAAATCAATTCAAACTAATATCCATGATCCGTAAGTGATCTAATGTCTCACAAGTTGACTCGAATCGCTAGCCATCAGCTTATGGTCAACAATTAGAACCAAATAACGAGTAATGCCTGATAAGTTGTTCGATTGTTGACTCATCAAATTATTAACCTCATAACTTCCACAAAACGTGTCCAAATTATTCTTTCTTTATGTTATTAGAAAGTTTTTTTTAATAACTACATATAGACACCATGATCGCGCAGATCTAATATATGCGCTGAAAGATATGAGCAGATTTAGACAACACGTTGATCTAGTCCCTACATATCGACAAAAATCAGTATCCGTCTCTCGGTGGATAATCCGATGATTTGAAAATCAACCCAAACTAATATCCATCATCCGGTAAGTGATCCGATGACTCAGAAGTTGACTCGAATCGCTAGCCATCGACATATGGTCAACAATTCGAACCAAATAACGAGTCATGCTCGATGAGTTGTTCGATTGTTGACTCATAAAATTATTAACCTCATATCTTCTACAAAACGTGTCCAGATTATTCTTTCTTTATGTTATTATAAA
>NW_010968371.1:4737-6430 GCF_000463585.1 Tarenaya hassleriana | reverse complement strand
GAACCAAATAACGAGTCATGTCCGATGAGTTGTTCGATTGTTGACTAATCAAATTATTAACTTCATAACTTCCACAAAACGTGTCCAAATTATTTTTTCTTTATGTTATTAGAAAGTTTTATTAAAAAACTACATATAGACACCATGATCGCGTAGATCTAATATATGTGCTGAAAGATATGAGCCGATTTAGACAACACGTTGATCTAGTCCCTACATATCGACAAAAATCGGTATCCGTCTCTCAGTGGATAATCCGATGATCTGAAAATCAACCCAAACTAATATCCATCGTCCGGTAAGTGATTCGATGACTCAGAAGTTGACTCGAATCGCTAGCCATCGACATATGGTCAACAATTTGAACCGAATAACGAGTCATGTCCGATGAGTTGTTCGATTGTTGACTCATCAAATTATTAACCTCATAACTTCCACAAAACGTGTCCAAATTATTCTTTCTTTATGTCATTAGAAAGTTTTTTTAAAGACTATGCATAGACACCATTATCGCGCAGATCTAATATATTCGCTGAAAATTATGAGCATATTTAAACAACACATTGTTCTAGTCCCTACATATCGACAAAAATCGGCATCTATCTCTCGGTGGATAATCCGATGATCTGAAAATCAACCCAAACTAATATCCATCGTCCGTTAAGTGATCTGATGACTCAGAAGTTGACTCGAATAGCTAGCCATCGGCATATGGTCAAAAATTCGAACCAAATAACGAGTCATGCACGATGAGTTGTTCGATTGTTGACTCATCAAATTATTAACCTCATAACTTCCACAAAACGTGTCCAAATTATTCTTTCTTTATATCATTAGAAAGTTTTTTAAATAACTACATGTAAACCCCATGATCGCGCAGATCTAATATATGCGTTGAAAGTTAAGAGCATATTTAGACAACACATTGATTTAATCCGTACATATCGACAAAAATCGGCATCCATCTCTCGGTGGATAATCCGATGATTTGAAAATCAATCCAAACTAATATCCATCGTCCGGTAAGTGATCCGATGACTCAGAAGTTGACTCGAATTGCTAGCCATCGACATATGGTCAACAATTCGAACCAATATAGAGTCATGTCTGATGAGTTGTTCGATTGTTGACTGATCAAATTATTAACCTCATAACTTCCACAAAACGTGTCTAAATTATTCTTTCTTTATGTCATTAGAAAGTTTTTTTAAAGACTACGCATAGACACCATTATCGCGCAGATCTAATATATTCGCTGAAAATTATGAGCATATTTAGACAACACATTGCTCTAGTCCCTATATATCGACAAAAATTGGCATCCATCTCTCGGTGGATAATCCGATGATCTGAAAATCAACCCAAACTAATATCCATCGTCCGGTAACTGATCCGGTGACTCAGAAGTTGACTCGAATCGCTAGCCATCGATATATGGTCAATAATTCGAACCAATATAGAGTCATGTCCGATGAGTTGTTCGATTGTTGACTGATCAAATTATTAACCTCATAACTTCCTTGACTCGAATCGCTAGCCATCGGCTTATGGTCAACAATTAGATCCAAATAACGAGTCATGCCCGATAAGTTGTTCGATTGTTGACTCATCAAATTATTAACCTCATAACTTCCACAAAACGTGTCCAAATTATTCTTTCTTTATGTCATTAGAAAGTTTTTTTAATAACTAC
>NW_010968371.1:3843-4178 GCF_000463585.1 Tarenaya hassleriana | reverse complement strand
TGAGCAGATTTAGACAACATGTTGATCTAATCCCTACATATCGACAAAAATCGGTATCCGTCTCTCGCTGGATAATCCGATGATCTAAAAATCAATTCAAACTAATATCCATGATCCGTAAATGATCTAATGTCTCAGAAGTTGACTCGAATCGCTAGCCATCGGCTTATGGTCAACAATTAGATCCAAATAACGAGTCATGCCCGATAAGTTGTTCGATTGTTGACTCATCAAATTATTAACCTCATAACTTCCACAAAACGTGTCCAAATTATTGTTTCTTTATGTCATTAGAAAGTTTTTTTAAAGACTACGCATAGACACCATTATCGCGC
>NW_010968371.1:1849-2544 GCF_000463585.1 Tarenaya hassleriana | reverse complement strand
CCGATGACTCAGAAGTTGACTCGAATCGCTAACCATCGGCATATGGTCAACAATTCGAACCAAATAACGAGTCATGCCCGATGAGCTGTTTGATTGTTGACTCATCAAATTATTAACCTCATAGCTTCCACAAAACGTCTCCAAATTATTCTTTCTTTATGTCATTAGAAAGTTTTTTTAAAGACTACGCATAGACACCATTATCGCGCAAATCTAATATTTTCGATGAAAATTATGAGCATATTTAGACAACACATCCATCTCTCGGTGGATAATCCGATGATCTGAAAATCAACACAAACTAATATCCATAGTCCACTAAGTGATCTGATGACTCAGAAGTTGACTCGAATAACTAGCCATCGGCATATGGTCAAAAATTCAAACCAAATAACGAGTCATGCACGATGAGTTGTTCGATTGTTGACTCATCAAATTATTAACCTCATAACTTCCACAAAACGTGTCCAAATTATTCTTTTTTTATGTCATTAGAAAGTTTTTTTAATAACTACATGTAAACCCCATGATCGCGCATATCTAATATATGCGTTGAAAGTTAAGAGCATATTTAGACAACACATTGATCTAGTCTCTACATATCGACAAAAATCGGCATCCATCTCTCGGTGGATAATCCGATGATCTGAAAATCAACCCAAACTAATATCCATCGTCCGGTAAGTGATCCGATG
>NW_010968371.1:0-394 GCF_000463585.1 Tarenaya hassleriana | reverse complement strand
AATCCGATGATCTGAAAATCAATTCAAACTAATATCCATGATCCGTAAGTGATCTGATGACTCAGAAGTTGACTCGAATCGCTAGCCATCGGCTTATGGTCAACAATTAGAACCAAATAACGAGTCATGTCCGATAAATTGTACGATTGTTGACTCATCAAATTATTAACCTCATAACTTCCACAAAACGTGTCCAAATTATTCTTTTTTTATGTTATTAGAAAGTTTTTTTTAGTAACTACATATAGACACCATGATTGCGCAGATCTAATATATGCGGTGAAAGATATGAGCAGATTTAGACAACACGTTGATCTAGTCCATGATAGCACTGATCTAATATATTCCTGAAAGTTATGAGCATATTTAGACAATACATTGATCTAGTCCCTAC
>NW_010968370.1:0-469 GCF_000463585.1 Tarenaya hassleriana | reverse complement strand
GCGAAACGTCTCCCTAAAAACCACCCTCTGATCCCTAAGTTAGGAAGCCTTTAGGAAGCAATAAGCCCTAGAAAATACGATGCATCCCGACACTCCTCTGTCATCATCTCGTTAATGAAAATCATTCGGGGACATGAATGCGTCGAAAATGAAGGCTCGGGTCTAAGTTGTGGGACAAGGACACAAAAGAAAAAAAAAAGAGTGAACTCGTCAAATTCCAAAGTCCTAGAAGCCCGGGATTGTATCATAGAAAAAAAAGGGAGAAAGAAAGAAAAAGAAAAAAAAAGAACACAAAAACAAGAATAAAAAGGAAAGATATGGGGCAAGAGAAAATATTTTATAGGCTAAGTGACTTTTAGGGTTCTCATTTGGGATGTGTTTAGGAGACATGCTCGACAAGTAGGAACCATTTTCATCCTAGACCGCAGGAAGCAATGAAAATCCCATTGATAAGATTTCGCTCGAGTAT
>NW_010968369.1:0-469 GCF_000463585.1 Tarenaya hassleriana | reverse complement strand
AACGTTTCTACAAGATCATGCATGATAGGTTTTAGGGTTTTATAAAATTTTGTTTTACATCAGCTGCGCAAACCCTAGAACCGATCTCTTAGGAATTAGATTCGCTCTAGAGATCCCAGAAAACCCAACAGTAGTATCAAAGCCTGGTTTCATTGTATGATTTTATTAGAACCCGATCACGCACGTTATAGGATTTGAATCGTTTGAATCCGTGTTTGCTTTGACGCTATGCATAATTTGATTGTGGATCTAGATTAGATTTTCTGTTCATTGTTGCATAATTGCAAGAGGTTCGAATTCTGAGTTCGCAGGCGAAAACCGGATCGAATTCGGGTCTGAAACGGGACAGAAACGACGAAAACGAGATCTGATCACGTTTTCGCCTGGACCAATCGGTCTGTCCTCTGGACCGATCGGTCTAGGGTTTCGTGGGTCGGTTGGACCGATAGGTCTGGACTGAACGGTCCAC
>NW_010968368.1:0-469 GCF_000463585.1 Tarenaya hassleriana | reverse complement strand
TAAACATGCTCCTCGGTTCCCTCTCTTACAAAGCTCCTCCTACAGGGTTCGGCCTCGGCTCCGCGGGCCAGTCCCCCGACAAAGTCAACGGTCTAGCCCTCTGCCGTGGCGATGTCTCCCCGGCCGACTGCCGCTCCTGCATCACCGCCGCCACCCCTGAGGTATGTATATACACATATCCATACATATACATACACACATGCATACGTATTTGAACTAATATAATGATGAACTTGTGATCATAGTAAATAAAGACCTCAACTCATACGGGAACCATTTCACTATTACTAGTCCAAAAAAATGATTAAAAGGGTTTCAATTGGAATTATGGATAGTTAATATAATTCTAGAGTTGGACTTTTATAATATTTTTTTCTCCTACTTATTGTATATATGAATTATATATATTTTTTTTTTATAGAAATACCAAACATACTGATACATAAACTTCAGAAATTCTATTACATGA
>NW_010968367.1:0-469 GCF_000463585.1 Tarenaya hassleriana | reverse complement strand
CGTTTGCGTTTGCGTCGCATTTGCGTTTCCCTCCCCGTAGCTGTCCACCTCTCACGCAATGGGTGGCGTCTCGGTCGTCGGCCGCCGGTGGTCGCATCGCCCATCCCGAAGTAAGATATCTATATATATCTATACACACACCACGTCACCACATAGTAGCATATGTGCATATATACACATCATGCCCATCGAACCTGCTATAATTTCTTATGCTTATGTTGCAGGATGCGGATGGCGTGTCCATAGAGGGACCGATTGCGCTCGATTCGGCAATCTGCGTGGGCCTGGACGGGTCACCATGGCCGAGAGATTCGGAGGAGACGGCGGAGCAGAAGCGGCGGAGTGAGGAGACGGAGACCGACAAAGAGTACTACAGCCACCGCAAGGCGTCACCTTTGTCTGAAATCGAGATAGCTGATACTAGGAAGCCGATAACTCAGGCCACCGACGGTACGGCGGGGCCCGGGGG
>NW_010968366.1:0-469 GCF_000463585.1 Tarenaya hassleriana | reverse complement strand
TAGATAGAGGACACTTCAATGAACATTTAGCAAAAAACGGGACTGAATTTGGTTGAGAAATAAGTGAGATATGATCAAATGAAGTCGGACCAGAAAACTGTTTCGCGAAAGAGAACAGAGCCAGACCCGACCGTTTGAATGGCCAGACCCGACATTCTGGGTGACCCAGACCGGACGGTCTGAAGTCCCCAGACCGAACAGTCTGCATTCCAGACCCTAAATTTGTCCCGAGAGGTTCCGGGACAGCACGGAACCCCTGGACCGACCGGTCCACACCCTAGACTGACCGTTCTAGGGTACATAACCCTTTTTCGGACGATTTTCAAATCCCGCGTGCATGAGACGTGTGATTCAACGATGCGAGTGACTCGTTGCGTGATTATACGGGGTAGTTTGCATGGCGTTACGTGATGACACGGGTTTTTCACCGGTTTTATAACGTCATGCATCACAATTCTTCTCTCATTCT
>NW_010968365.1:0-469 GCF_000463585.1 Tarenaya hassleriana | reverse complement strand
AAACATTCGTTGTGATCTATGACTCCCGGATTGTGCAAGGAGATCAAAATATTCCGCAATACCCTATCGATTTTCGCAACAATTTGCTGAACTATCATGTGTTTACAGCAATAACCTATCGATTTTCAAACACAATGTTTCTTCGCATATAGCTTCATTCTCCTATTTTAATACTGTGTTTGATTCCCGTGAACAAAAAACATACATGATTACATCAACATTGACCCACTAACCACACAAAAAACTTATACATATACGAATACCTTTTATTTTGCACATCGAAAAAAAACTTGGTCGAGATTAGCTTGCGTTTTAGATGTTCACCTCGATATAGGGCATTCTGATGGTTTTGGTATTCTATTATGATCATACGATATGAGAACTTGTATGTTATGATAAATTCATTGTTTGTTTATTATTTATTTTGCATGTTTGATAAATAATGATATCAATGAATTGTTATGAACGA
>NW_010968364.1:0-469 GCF_000463585.1 Tarenaya hassleriana | reverse complement strand
TATGTATGTATATATATTTATATATTTCTATTTTTACTTTTTATTTGCATGCATACGTGTATATATTTGTGTATGTATGTATGCATGTATTTTTAATATTTTATTTTAAATTTTAAATTTATGTATATATATGTATGTATATATATACATGATTATATGTAAATACATATGTATAGATGTATTTGTGTGTGTATATATGTATGTATATACATATACTCATTAATTCATATGTGTTTGTGTATACATGTATGTCTATGTATATGTTGTATGTATACATGTTTATATGAATTTATATGAATAGAAATATTACTAATTAAAAACAAATAGTTTGGATTTTATATTCTCATTTATTTTTTATATATATATTTTTAATATTTTATTTTAAATTTTAATTTATGTATATGCATGTATATATGTATGTATAGATGTATTTCTGTGTATATATGTGTATATGCATTTATATATATAT
>NW_010968363.1:0-469 GCF_000463585.1 Tarenaya hassleriana | reverse complement strand
AAGAGGGCCATTCAGGGAAGAAAATTTGGTGGAATGACAGATACCATTTTGGAGATGCAGTTTGAGAGAGAGGCAGCAGCTTTGGCCCGGATACAGAGGTTGTTGTGACAGACGTGACGCTGGAGCTGACACAGAAGAGGCAGAGGAGCTGCCGAACTAGCCATCGTGTTCAGTGCTCTGTCTGCTTCTTCGCACACAAATTTCTTGTCTTGGGAAGCTTTCATCAGCAGCTGAAACATCTGTTTTCAACACCAACTGATTATACCTTTGTGTTAATTCTATGTAATACGAAGAAAAAAACGATAATTTACTCACCAGATCATCGATAGCTTTAAAGCGAGGTTCTTGGAGCAGTTTTTCTCCGAAGGCATTGAAGATATCGGCCGAAGCCATGATAGAAGTCTTACACAAGGCACTTCTAGGGCTCTTCATCGTTTTCACAAAATCCCAACTATAACCTTTTCCCTAC
>NW_010968362.1:1916-36261 GCF_000463585.1 Tarenaya hassleriana | reverse complement strand
CCTCAAGGGCCGAGAAATTTTAAGCCCGAATCGAGCCCGTTGGGCTCGCCATTTTATACCCCAAGGAAAATGAATATAGAGGGTAAAGTGGTATTTTAAGTTTACGTTTGAGGGTAAATTAGACAAGATTTGTCAAAAAAAAAAATTAATTGAGCTCTAGCTTTTTCTCAAGCACGGTCGTTTCACACGTGTAGCGCCTGTGCTATTTTTCCCGGAGAATTATGGGTTTTTTCTCCGACTTGTGCATTTTCTTGCGGCGATTTCGATGTATAGATGCCGGTATTCGTATTCGTGATTCGTACGGAATCTCTTCCTATTCTACCATATACGGCTACAACCGTTTGCATTGTTCTTCTTCACTAAAATTTGAGAATTTTGTTGAATTGTTTATCATTTTGTTGAGTTGACTATTGTATTCTTTGAAAGTCAATAACAAAAACAATATTGAAATAGAAATAAAATATAAAAATGATATAAGATTGATAATAATTAAAAATATAATCTCATTTGAGAATAATATATGTATTATATCAATTATCTTTTACCTTATTTGTTTTTCTCTTATCTTTATTTATTTGTTTATTTTAATAATTTTTTTATAAATGTATAAATTATTTTATTATAACAATTAGGAGTGAACATTCGGATACGTGAAGTGGTACTGAACCCTCTCACATCTCTCCGTCACTCGTTCGTGTAAGAACCGAAAGAAGAAACAACGATTTTAACGAGTTCGGTTACCGAGCAAGCTCGGGCCTATATCTCGGTCAAACGGTGCCGACGAATCCATTAGAAAACGGAAAGAAATAGCGGAAAACAGAAGCTCGGCGGATCTCCACAAATCCGGAGCCTCACCGAGAAGAACCGAGAACAAGGACAAGAGAAATCACCGAGGGATGCAAACCTGTACCAGGATCTTATCGATCTACCACCGAGCTTCCTTGACGGACCACCGAAACGGCTCCACCGTATGCTCTCCGCAAACGCCTCTTCCTCTCTCCTTCTCTCTTTTCTTCTCTGCTGCTAAGTTACGAAGTTTTGAGACCTAGGGTGAAAACCCTAACACATCGAAACGCTACGTTTCGATTAAGAGACCGAAGCCTCCCTTCGAATAGGAGGATTCTCTTTTTACGCCAATGGGTCTTAAGGCCCAACAGGATAGATTCAGATTAGATTGATTCGGGTTCGGGAATTTCAGATTTAAAATATTCAAACCCAATCGAGAATATAATTTTAATTGGTTCGATTCGGATATATCTAAATAAATATTCGATAAGATTATCGATAAATTAATAACCAATTTGTTTATCACCGGGAACTATATTTGTTTGTCGGTAGATTAATAACCAATTTTCAAACAATCAAATCACAGTTTTAAATTTTATATAACTCTATATTATTCATCAATTGTACATATATTTCATTTCAATAGGGATGAACGTTTCGATATTCGATTCAGATTCAGATTGAGAATGATTCAGTTTGATTCTTTCGATGAAGACACGATCATCACAGAAGCGATTAAGATATGCTTCGATGCGAGGTTAAGAAAGAAGACCACGCATGGGTGATAGTGATAAAGTTGAGGAGAATTAGGGATCTCGATAAAGTTAGAGACATAGTTAAGCCTAAAATGCCATTAAAATTTGGATTTTGAAAGCTTATTAATACAATTATATACCATATATATACACCATATAGCATGTAGACAAGTCATATTCTATATAGCTAATATAAACCGTTATAATGTATATAAGACAGTGTAATTATCACCTATTTAACTTGTAATACATGATATCAATATATTGGTATACACATTAGTATCATGGTTATAAATGTGGACGAAAATGAAAAATTGCTGTATTTTCTGAAAGTTTTTGGCAAGTTCAATATTTTTTTATGGGAAGTTGCAAATTAATGTTGTCTGTGGAACATTTTAAAGGATTTTTTATGGGATTTTTCTTTTAGATGGTATAGTGTGTAGTTTGATTTAGGGAAAATTTAAGCAATTTTATACTTAAAAAAATAAAAATGGGTGAAATGGGGAAAAAAAAAGGTGAAGCGACTTTTAAAACCACAGAGCCAGCATCGATAATATATGGTAGCTGTTCAACAAATTACCATTGACTTGGAAGATGACCGGGAGTAACGCAGTCGTCCGTAATCGCAGCGATTGTGATTTCTGGTAATTATAGGTGATTGAAAAAGTGATTGTTGAAATCGCAATCACAACAAAACATCAATATTCTAATCACAGATAAAAAATTGCATTACGATAGCGTTTTACAGCGTTTTGGTTAAATAATCAAAATACCCATGATATTAATTAATATATATATACACATACATATCATATTATATAAAAAGAACTTACGTATATATATACATGAAATATATAAATACATACACGTATAATATATATATATACACATATATATACATACATATATACATACACAAACAATCATATATACATACATCCATCTATACATACTTACACATACATATATATACATATACCACACATATATATACATATATATACATACATACATACATATATATACATATATACATACACATTTATACAGACATACATATATATACATATATATACATATATATATATATATACATATATATACATATATATATATACATATACATATATATATATATACATATATATACACATATATATATTTATATACATAATACATATATATACATAAATTAAAAAAATATATTAATAATTTTGTTTGGTATATATTATGTTTGATATTATTTAGTTTTACCAATAAATATTTTTAATATTAAAACTATTTTTGAAAATAAATTAAATTGATAATAAAATTATATTTTAAAATTTATAATTAATTATTTATAAATTTAATAATTATTTGCTATTAAATAATAGTAAAAAATTAATTAAAAATATTTTTAAAATGATTAATATTGTATATAATAAAATGATGTCTTTTTTTTTAATTTAAACTAAATCGCAATCGTAATCGCTCCCAATCAGACGTTATAAATCGCAATCACTCACCATCGCTATCCACGGTAGTTTTTTTATCAGTTAGTACCAATTACCTAAAATCATCAACGAACGCATTGTAAACACCCGCAATCGCCGCGATTGCGATTGCGATTCCACCGGTCTAACTTGGTACGGACACCTAAAGACGACAAAAGTCATATAACTTCTGGAAAAGGGAAACAGAACAACACTCGTCACAAACAAGGATACATCTCTCTCTCTCAGTGCGGCTTCTGCAGGGCGAGAACCTTGGCCCAGGCCTCCCTGGCGGTGATCTTGGCGACCCATTCACTGACCTTGGGGCGAGCCTGGAAGACCTTCTTGGAATCCGTGGCCATCAGGCAATGAACCGCAGGTAGGTGGTGGAGGTCAGCCAGTGTGAAGCAATTACAGGCCAAGTACTCGGACTCACCTAGCCGCTTCTCGTAAACGTCTAGGACTTTCCCCAGCTTCCCTTCAAGCTCTTCCGCAGCTGCAGGGTCCGTGCTCATCCCGAACATGGGCTTGTAGAATCGTTCGAAGGTCAGCTTCATGGCCACCGGTTCAAACTGCTGACCCTCCACTTCCATCCACTGCCTTGTGGCAGCCTTCACAACCTTGTTGCCAGGACAGAACAGCTGGTTGCCTTTGTCGTTGTATTCCTCGGCTATGTACTGTGTGATAGCCCTTGATTCTGCATTGACACAGCATTTGATATCTTAGCACAAAAAAGCAGTCGAATCGATCAAGTCATCAATCATTAGTTATGTTCATGGACAAGATTGATTTCTCTAATCGCCGTTATAAGCGTGCAAGGAGTGACAGATCAACAACCATCGGGATACTGTCGTTCGCTGCAAATCAAAAATCGGTCGGAGCATAATATCGGGATTAGTCACGGACTCACCGAAAAGCTTCACATCACCGTCGTCAAAAGCCGGAACTTGACCAAAAGGCTGCATTGAAACGAAGAATGTTAAATTAGACACCAATTCTCTTCAAAACCTAACGCCTAGGATCGAAACCAGTTTCCAACCGCCACGGAAACAGGATCGCATCTCAGATTAAGCCAAAACAGATGGTCGGAGATTGCTTACGTTGCGGGAGATGTGGGGCTCTTGCTTGTGAGCGCCGGAGCTCGTATCGACGGGGACCAACTCAAACTCGAGGCCTTTCTCGTAGAGAGCAGCGAGTGCGCGCATGGTCGCCGTCGAGAGAGGGACTCCATAGAGCTTGATTGCTGCCATGATCGATCGGGAAACGAGGCAGAGGATGGATGACGAATCGAGAAGAATGTCGTTGGCGACGGAGAAATTGTGCCGAGAAAAATAAAAATGGCGCGTCTCTTTATATAGGAGGAGGTGAGCAACGTGGAATTTTATTTCTTCTAGAAAACTCTACGGATGTCCTCAATTTTAGTTTCTATTTCGGGTAAATGATCATTTTTTATTTTCCCTTGTATAATATATAATTGGATAACATTTTTTCGCCGAATATAAAAGGAAAAAAAAAGATAATGCCGCGATAATGCTGACAAGCTAAAAATAGGGTAAATAGGCTTACTACTTGAGTTCAACCCTCGTCAACATTTTTCGCATCCTATTTTTGTGCCATTTCTGTTTGTTGTGCCAAAAATTATCTAAAAAAAAAGTGAAACGATCAATTATACAAAAACATGTAATTAGATTAAATATAACATATGGAAGCCTTTTAAGCTATAGCTTATGGAATCTCTATATTCAAAGTTTATCCGACCCATAAATATCAGATCCGGTATATTTTTAATAGGTTTGTTTAAATATTCCTCCCTTCATTTTTATCTCCTCTTGTAGTTGTGACAAGTCACATCTATATAAATGCATTTCTTTTAACTATATCATCAACAGAGAAGAACACATTTTTTATTTATTTTTTGTATTATGTTTTGATGTTGTCTGATTATTAAATTTTTTTTTATAATTTCACCCAATTATATTTTTCATATTACCAAAAAAAAATATAGATGAATGACTCTTTCTATATTTGGGTTTAAACCATAAATAAAAATATTCTTTATATATTCTCATATCACTGTTCCATCCAAATTTGATATTTAGATATTAAATTTTAATCCTCACACTTGACCTATAGAAAAATTACGATTTTAATACTCGGCTTGATATAACATCTCTGATTTTTTTTTTTTTTACTTTTCTTTATTCCCCAATTAGGCAATCACAGTTCTAAGACTCACTTGGACATGGAAATCTGCATCATGGACACGCCCATATATACACATATATCTCTATCTACACTACGTTGCGTACGTACACATCATTAAGGGTTTAAGGATCGGCGTACTACGTAAGAAGAGAGAACACACTATAAACAGCGGTGCATCAGGAAGTTAGAACACAGAAGGCGGGTTCAGGAAGTTGTGATACTCGAGCTGAGTCATCTCTCCACCATGCACCGGATCAAACTGGCATCTGTAGAAGCTGCATCATCAAAAAAAAGAGCTCTCTGGTCAACACAAAACCGGGCACGGAACGATACATCATTCAGATCGAAACAGAGTTGATCCCGGGTTTTTAAAGAAATTCTCTGCAGATTAGGGTCTAGTTTCTGTCACAAGTTGGGAGAATGTAGAGAAATATATCCTCACCTCCCATCCATGCCAAGAATTACAACAGTGTTTTTCTGATGACCAAAGGCGACTGTGTATTGAGATCCTTCGACCAACCGGAACTGAGCCACTGACCATTCTGAGCTGAAATACTTTGGCAACACTCCTGTGGTCAGAAGAAGGAGAGGTTTAACGACAAAGAGGGTTATGCCATTCAAGATAGAGCTTTTATTAGCCGGTATTCGAGTAAGCAGGAAGGGCATTACTTACCTTTGAGTAATGAGAGAGATGAGGAAGGGGAGTGAGTGGCATCCACTGCAGTTCGGGTTGTGTCGTTTTCTTGAGATTCAGAATTGACTTTGAGACCGAAAACATGGACAGTCCCTTTATCGCTCGAGACTGCTAACCACTGGGCGTTTGCAGAGAATGCAAGACTATAGATCTCGGCTCTATCTGCACCCCTCCTAACCTGGACAGTCAAATCATATCAAACCGAAATCATCGTATTGTGAACTCTGAATTCATAGGGAAGATAAGGATCTAAATCCCATGAGATACCCTCAAATTTAAAGACTAAACAGAAATTCAATCTAATCATGAATGATACAACACAAAAGGTGCACAAGTTAGGCTTGAAACAGCCAACGAACTTTTTCTGTAGCGCTACAAAAGCGACAGAACTTAATCTGGTCAGATGACATGGGTCAGATTAAAATTCAAGGGACAAAATGGAAGAGCAATGACGAAAAAGAGCAGTGTGGGTAGGTTCTAAACCAATCGCCCAATGCTTCACAGTTCCTATAAGTACAGCAAAACCCTGGATGACTGACTCTGACCCTCAGAAGCTTAATACCTATCAAATTACTGTTGGAGGTCACCTGAACAAGAAAATTATGTATCTTTGCCAATAATGTTTGCTATAATCGCTATTCCATTCTCGAGAGCCATATCTGACATAGGATCTAAGCGATGTTTCAGGTAGCAATGAATCCTACAATCCACAGGAGACTAAAGCTCGATGGGTATGGAACCCAGCAAGCGGATCAGCTCAGAATAGACTCCCGAAGTAACTAAAAGAACCTATCCACGTCTACGAACTTAAAGAGCTATCAATCAAAAGAGTAGCTAAACTACTACCAAGTTAAAAGCATTGCAATATCAAGTAGCAGCAGATTTTCACATTCCAATACCAAGGTCGTATTATCTTTAACGTCCTTGAGGCAAAGGCTAAGCGCGAAAGGCGTACCTCCTGGAGCAACGTACCATCGGCAGTGTTAAACAACCGAACCAGAGTGCCTTTGGTGCTCGCCGTGGCCAACAAGTGCCCGTCTTGCGTGAGCGCGAAACAAGCAATCCGTGAATCATGGGCCATGATGAACTTAGTCCGCTTCGACGCGTAATGCTCGACCCGAACTTGACCCTTCTGCAAACCAGGGCATACGAGCAACATCGCCCCAGCTCCCTGAGAAACGGAGCATAGACCCTTAGGATTCGCGATGGTCTCTATCTGATGCATCAGCTTCAGGTCGGCGAAGTTGTACACAAATATCTTCTGCTCGAGAACAACGACGATCCGATCCCTCCTGAGCCGGACCGCTCTCACATCGGACCTGAATGAGAGCTCGCCGATGCAGCGGCTCTGATGATCGTCCCAAATCATGACCTTATTGGGCGGATACTGCGGCTCGTGACCACCGCCAACGAAGGCCAGGATATTGCACCGAAAAAGCATCTCCACTACACCGACCCCACCGCCGCGATCGAAATCTCGCCGGAAGATCTCGCGAAAAGGGTCGCAGTTATAGATCCGGAAGCCGCGATCGGTGCCAGCAGCGAAGCAAGCGTGATCCTGGTTAAAGGAGAGGTAGAACAGGGAAGGCGGAGGCGTCACCGGTGAATGCTGCGGCGGAGAGAGAGTGGTGTGAGCGTTGAGGTCCCTGTTGGGATCCAGTTGCCGAGTGAGCTCCTCGTCCTGGAGACTCATGGAGGAGAAGGAATCGAGAGAGTCGGTGGGGTCGTGGCGATCCTGGGGCGGGAGAAGAGGAGGAGCTGAATCGGAGGCGGAGGTGGAATTAGGGTTTGAATCGGAATCAGGGTTTTGCCAAGCAGGAGAGGAGAAAGCGGAGACGGTGGCCATGGAAGAGAGATTTTGGAGGATTCTAGAGAAATCGGAATTCGGATAGAAGCGGCGTGGATAAGAAAAACAAAAAGGAATAAGATACGAGACGTGAGCACGGCTTCGTGCTTTCCTCAACGTCTCGTCAAGATTTTGTTTACAGTATTCCGTTGTTTTTTTTTTCTCCTCCCAATGCAATATTCCTTCCAAAACTCTGTGTAATTTAAACAGAAAACAATGCATTTCAATAGTAATTATATTTCAATATATCAATTTATTATCTACAAATATCTAAAAAAAATATGCAACGCAACATTAAGAGTTTTGAAGTGATTACAAGGCTGTTGGCCTTCAGCCACGGTGAAGTTGACGAGGGAGTTGCCTCGACGGTGGCTTCGGTGAAATTTAACAGTATTCTATGTTTACATATTTTTTCCCTGAAACACGGATCCGTTGTAGTCTAGATGGTTAGGATACTCGGCTCTCACCCGAGAGACCCGGGTTCGAGTCCCGGCAACGGAAATTTTTTAATTATATTTTTATTAAAAATATAAAATCAGAGAATGTGATTTCATGGGCCTAGTCCATTCTCGGCCCATTTGTAATACATCCATTTTTTTTGGGAAGAAACGCCGTCGACAACACGACAAAACGGGCTAGATGTTCTTCCATACTCGCACTGCGGCGGCCACGTCATTAAAGTTCGAAAAAGTTAAAAAAGAAAGAAAAAAAAAAGGAGGAAGGCAAGTTTCGTATTCATCTTGCACACCCCCACATGTCACTGTGCTTAAAAACCTTCTCCAGCTTCGGATTCTTCCACCATTATCGAGCGTTATCCTCACGCACACAAGCCCAGCCAGTACCAATAGCCTGAGATTAAAGCAGAGAGAGCAGCCATGGCTACGGGAGATCACAAGCAGTTGATGATCGTCGGCGTCGACGAGAGCGAGCCGAGCATCTACGCCCTCGAGTGGACTCTCGACCACTTCTTCGCTCCTTATTCTCCCAATTCCCCCTTTAAGCTTCTCATCGTCCATGCTAAACCTTCCGCCATCTCCGCCATCGGTCTCGCCGGTCCCGGTAATGTTACTTTTATTTTTTTGGTCGCACTCATGGAAACGATCTTTCGACTAAGAAATTTGGGATTTGATTTGGTTTTTGATTACTGCTTCTGACGGTTTTTCTAGGAACTGCGGAGGTTGTGCCTTTTGTTGACGCCGATTTGAAGAAGATTGCTGCCAGAGTCGTTGAGAAAGCTAAGGAGATTTGTCACAGCAGATCGGTACTCGATCATTGTCTCCCGTTTTTCATTTTTTTTTATAATGGAAATCACGTCTCTGTTTCCTTTCGGTCATAATTGCTATTCGATGATTTCCGTAAGAAGGATAGTCTCTATGTATAGTTATTGTGGTTGTGGACTGTTGAAATGCTTGTTCTTGTACCTTGTTGCACGAATTCTGAATGAGACAAAAGTACAGTAGAAAAACTTTTAAGCTGAGCAGTATTACGATTGTATCATCGTTCGTAATGAACACGGGCGATGCTCTGCAGGTAAGCGACGCGACAGTGGAAGTTATAGAAGGGGATGCCCGAAATGTACTCTGTGAAGTTGTGGAGAGACACCATGCTTCTGTTCTGGTCGTGGGCAGCCACGGCTACGGAGCTATCAAGAGGTATGTGCTCATCTTTAAACCCTTTCTGTCGCCATGAGACGTTTAGACATTAACTGAGATTTTTTCTCTTTTAGCTCCTTTTCACAGTGGCCAATTTTGGTCGTCAGCTGCTTCAACTCTGTCTCAGCTTTCCCAACAGCAACCTTTGCATCACGCAACTGATCTTCAAGGCATTTCTCCTCATCACCACTACTTTTCCCAGCAAGTACACCCTAATTTCCATGAACTTAAATTCAATGAAAATGCAAGGCAATCAAGATAATATGGAAGGAGACATATGCTGTAGTGATACTACCTGATGTTCTTTTTCGCACTCTTCCAATGTGGTCGAAAACTCCTGAACTCTTTGTTTTAGGTCAGCCGCTCCTTCCTCAGACTTCTTCAAAGCAGAGGTTTTCTCTTCAAGAGATTTCTTCAAATCTTCTATGTTATGAACAATCTGGCAGTTACCTTTGGTTTGCTTCTTTTCAAGTGTTTTCAGCGCAGCCTCTTTCTTGGTTTCATACATTCTTGTCCCAGCAGCTTCTTCAAGCATTGATAGGATCTCTGGAGGTTTCATGTTTAAGACTTTGGTGATACGCCCTTGCATGATGAGAAAATGGGGATTATTGACATTGAGTTGCACCGAGTGGAAAAGGTTCGGCACTTGACTTGGTTGTGCAAGCTTTCCATTGATCAAATACTTGTTCCGTCCACCAACTACAATCTTCAAAATGAAGACACAAAGGGGAACAAAGTCACCATGTGCAAATCCTTCTAAGTAGAAATGCAAAATAGACAACCTTTTCACCTAACCCTTTTAACATTGCGATAAAACCAAGCTTTCATCTTCATCATTACAAACACCAAAACTCTCATGCCAATGCCAACGCTAACAAAAACGCTAATTTTCACGGATTTCGTAATTCCTATAGTACACTACAAAATTTTGAAGAAATTTTGAATTTATATCAAAAGCGTATGTCTTGTGCCTCTTCATTTTCCGCAGCAAAATCACGTCTCTGTTTCCTTTCGGTCATAATTGCTATTCGATGATTTCCGTAAGAAGGATAGTCTCTATGTATAGTTATTGTGGTTGTGGACTGTTGAAATGCTTGTTCTTGTACCTTGTTGCACGAATTCTGAATGAGACAAAAGTACAGTAGAAAAACTTTTAAGCTGAGCAGTATTACGATTGTATCATCGTTCGTAATGAACACGGGCGATGCTCTGCAGGTAAGCGACGCGACAGTGGAAGTAATAGAAGGGGATGCCCGAAATGTACTCTGTGAAGTTGTGGAGAGACACCATGCTTCTGTTCTGGTCGTGGGCAGCCACGGCTACGGAGCTATCAAGAGGTATGTGCTCATCTTTAAACCCTTTCTGTCGCCATGAGTCTGTCCTCTCTTCTTAGAAGACGACACTCACTCCCTAAATGGATACAAATTCCTCGTCTCTTTGGCAGGGCGGTGCTGGGGAGCGTGAGCGACTACTGTGCTCACCACGCTCATTGCTCGGTCATGATCGTGAAGAAGCCTAAGATCAAGGGCTGAATCTACAAACTAAGACTGCCCCCCGAAACCACCAATAAATTCGGCAAAAGCACAAAATATGAGCTGTTTGCCGTGAAAGAATCAAGAAACCTATAAATCTGGGTTCGTGTGTAGTTGTTGCTTGTATGTTGTCTTAAATCCAACCAATCAGGGTTTATCCCTTCTAGTTTGACCACAATTACGCTTCTCTAATTCTCTTGCTTACACGACCCAATCGTATGGGCCTTGTAGATCTTTTGTTTCCCCCACAATAATATGATGTCTAACGTTTCTAGTTAAAAATTTCCAATTCTCACATAAAAAATAAAAGTGAGGTTTTTGTGATGCTGACGATAATATATTATCTCTGGCTTGTGCTTTTCCTTAATTCAAAATCCTGACCGTTCATTGTTAAGATCATACGGAAACCACCAATGATTATTGCCATCCAAATGTTAGGTTTGGAAGTTGAAACACATCAAGTGGCAGACATAAGCTCTGGCATATAGAATCAATACACTGCTATTAATACTCATAACTCGAATTTTCGTAATAAAAAAGTTTTGTTAAAAACTTGCTCTTGCTTCAAGAAACGAGATTAGAAGGCCAGACGAAACTTGAAGGTCCAATCCAATCACGTGTTTTCATTTGTCAGTTGTCACTTTGTATTATGGCCCCTCAACAGCAACTCCTCTTCAAGGAATGCATGCATCTTTTTCTTTTCATTTTTTTTTTCATCTTTATGACTTTAAACTTGAATCTATGGGGAGAAAATATAATCAAATCAAATAATCTAATATTACGTCTCATAAATCGCATTTTACTAAAAGATCGCATTTTACTAAAAGAAAATCAATTAAATTCGTACAATCAAAACAAATAATCAAATAAAAATATGTTGACGGAGTCTTTTTTTTTTGGTAACTAAATATTTTAGATTAAGACTCAGATTAATGTCGAGGTCGATGATCAACCATATGGTTTAGAATATACGTTCTCTCTTCAAATCTGATGTTTAAATTCGGGACGAAACAAAAATTTTACGTTTCGTTGTAGTGATTGAACTATCCAAATTCAGATTTGACTGATGTCATCATAGACACATGATAGTCCTATATATATATATATATATATATATATATATAAATAAATAAAAGGATGGAAATCATTTTCGGGATCATGATAAATCAATACGAATAAATTCAATATCATGTCATATAAATGAATATTGATAACGATACGTAATCAAAGCTAGTAAGGAATAAAACCTAATCATTTACCCTTCGTAATTATAACTTGGATCCGACACCGACAAATGGAATTCCATACCGTAACTTACATTTCACATCCACAAACCCTATTCTGAATCTTCCAAGTCCTCTTCGCCATATATAATAATATCCCACTCCCACTCTCTCTTCTAATCGCATATTGCAAAAGATACAGAGACCAAACAAAAAAAATTCCGACACGCCCAATGAGTTCTTTGATCACAATCACGATTCTCTTCTCTCTCTTGATCGTACAGCCGAATCCATCGTTGGCGTCAAAACGCAATCGCAGCTACGTCAGAAACGCATGTAGTGCCACTCTATACAAAGAACTCTGCGTCCGATCGCTAACGCCGTTCTCAGCCTTGGCCAAGAACAGCCCAAGCAAGTGGGCCCGAGCCGGAGTCGCCGTGACCATAACGGATACCAAACACGCCCTCAGACGCATCGTGGAAACGCGGCGTTCAGCGGTCGTCGGGAAACGCGACGGCTTGGCGTTGTCGGACTGCAGGGAGCTGTTCCAGGACGCGCTGGACGAGCTCCACAGGTCCCTCGGGGTTCTGCGGACGCTGAACTCGACCGCGTCCCAGACGCAGATCAGCGACATGACGACGTGGGTCAGCACCGCCCTCACGGATCAGGACACGTGTCTTGATGGGTTCGAAGGGTCGAGTTCATCGACGGCTAAGATCATCCGGAGGAGGGTGACTATTGCTATGTACTTTACGAGTAATGCGCTTGCGCTAGTTAACAAGCTTGCGGCCGCTGGTGTGTAGATTTAATTATTCCACACATTTAGACATGTCATTTAATAAGGTGATGTTACGTATTAAAAAGCAATCAATTATATCTGTGATTATAAAGATGTGTAATAATAAGTGGCACAGCCGTGTCTTATCGTCGCTATCTCCAATTAAGTTAGTGGATACTACATGAATATCGCTGTTTTGTTTTATATATGCTTTCGCTGATTATAATATATATATATATAGACACGTACGTGTGAGGTACTGTGTATATATATATATAAATAAATGCTAGATCGATTTTTAGTTTCAACGCCTATTGGGCCGGTGAGTGGTTTTAATGGGCCATCCGTTATCTATGATTTGGGCCTTTTCTATGGAAATTTGAGCGCGACATGTGGGGTCCAGTATCGTCGGCCGTATCTAAAACCTAACGAGCTTGGAGGGGAAGTGGGTGTCGACGAGTTTGACTCGATGACGGAAAAAACACAGTTTCATCCGACGGACAGGACAATGCCACCTGGCTGCTTTTGCTGCCATCGGATCTGTTTGATTTGGTTGCCTCCCCCGGTTCTTTGCATTGCGAACAAAACATGTCACATAACATAATAAAGCCATGTGTTGTGTTGTTTGAATATATAAAAAATAAAGCTGAAACACCATGACAATCCATTGTTTTTTTTTTAAATGTAAATATATTAATCAATTACAAATACATCACGGTTGCAAAACCTTATATCAAAATTGAAAACATCCACAGCAGAGGATAGTATAAAAAAAGCCAAAAATAGCTAAAGATGTTACGGTGGTCTTGTTAAATAAAACTAATCTTGCAAGAGTAGGTTCGATGACAATCCATTGTTTTTTTGTTAATGGGATTAATTTTAAGATCTGGTTTACCAAAAATCAAATTAATTTATTTTTCAAGTTCGAATTTAGGATAGGATAAATGTTTTATACCTCCGTTTATCTAAGTTTGAATTGCATGACAACCCATTATTTCTCACTCGTTCTCATATTTTACCCTTTTCCTGATATTCCTGAATATATATCTTATTATAATCAGCTCGAATGATTTTTTTTTTTAAAGTTGCAGAAAATTAAATGAAAGAAACTAAAATCAAAGACAATCACAATTCAAGAGAAGATGATCAATGGGGAAGGTTATGGGAATCGGGTTTCACCGATCATGCAAGGATGCCGTAAAGGATTATGGACCTATATCATGCTCGTTCTAAGGTGAGGGATTCGAAGACTAAGGTCGGGTTCGGTTCTCTCAAACCGAAAACCCGCTATCCAAGAGAGCTCTAAGAATTCCATACATTAAATTAAATAAACAATAATAATAATATATCGTCCGGGGTAAAAAAAAAGGTGCGGGAGGAGGAGGGTGCAGAAAACGTGGTTATTATAGAGCGCCACGTGGCATGTACATGTTAATGTTTATAAGCCAAGCCTACCCCAGCTCGCGGGGTTTCCAACAGTCTTCTTATTTAGTCCATTATTAACTAATGATAATATTAATTACTCCAACATGACAAACAACCCACCTACAAATTCGGTAAATCATGCATGCATCTACTGCTAATCAATTCATCTCATATATATATATATATATATATATATTCTTATATATATAGATTAAAGAAAAAAAATCACGATGTTAACTTTTTCCCAATACTCATATATATATAGTGGTGTGCATCATATATAATGATTTGGTGTATATATAGAAAAAAAAAATACATAAATAATAAATAGATTCCTGCAAAATAGAGTAGTCCACCAAATGATATGAGATGATATGCCCACCATATCACGCAATACAATACTCTAATACGTAATGTTCATTTTGAAAATGGTAATAAATTAGAAATGTTGTAATATATTGCTACTTAAATATATATTTGGATTGGTTTAGATTTTTTTTTTTTGGGTCGCGGTTTCCTTTTCTAGAACATAAAATTTATAATTTTTATTTTTTAATGTTGGACAAAATCGTATAAAAATATTAATTTTACTTGATTTATTTCTTATTTTAAGTCTTCAATATGATATGTTGAACAAAATAACAAAATTTTATCCCCATCTTTTCGATTTTTTGTGTCTTCTTCTCCATCCGTCGATTTCTTAATTACACCAATTTAATTGACGGTTTTATTTGGTATTGTATTTAATCTCTTGCTCATGAATTATAGAATTCAAGACTACATAATTCTTTAATTGATTCGGCTTGCCAATTTATTTCCGAAGAAGTAATTGCAGGGGTATTGACGTAATAATGGCGAACAACGGGCCTTGACTGTAACGCCTCCTCTACTTAAATACACAAAGTCCATTCGCATTTCACTCCCGTTCAAGGTCGATTCAGTCCCCGCCGAGTTCGACTCGGAGATTTTCCCAGAAACTAAAGACAACCCGGGAAATTTTCTATACGATTACTTTCGCTCTCTCTCTTCCTTCTGGATCGAAAAATCTCTTCTCTGTGCTCAAACTTGATTCGAAGAAAGAGATAACGAGACGAAGAAGATGGCATCCGAGCTGATGTACCGGCGATACGAGACGGACCAGCCTTCCGTCGACGCTTACTACCCGAAACCCATTAAGCCATGGTTCTTCGTGCCTCGTTCCATCCGTTACATGCTCCGGGAACAGAGGCTTGTCTTCGTCCTCGTCGGCATTGCCATTGCCACCTTGGGTTTCACCATTTTCCCTCGCTCCACGCAACCCATCCCCTACTCGGATCCGTTTTCCGGGTACGGACTCCGGTCTGAGTCTTCGTACCTTACGGCGTTCCAGGCGCAGAAGAAGCCAAGCTTCGAGTACCTGAACCGGGTCGGGTCAGCGGGTGGTAAGATTCCTCTGGGGCTGAAACGCAAGGGCCTCCGGATCGTGGTGACGGGTGGGGCCGGGTTCGTCGGGTCGCACCTCGTGGACCGTCTGATCGCGAGAGGGGACAACGTGATCGTCGTCGACAACTTCTTCACCGGTCGGAAAGAGAACGTGATGCACCATTTCGGCAACCCGAATTTCGAACTCATCCGCCATGATGTTGTGGAGCCGCTCCTTCTGGAGGTTGATCAGATCTACCACTTGGCGTGTCCTGCTTCTCCCGTCCACTACAAGTTCAATCCCGTCAAGACCATCATATCCTTTCAAATGATTGCTTTCAATTCCGCTTTTTGTCTCGAATTCCGGAACTGCGTGCTCGAATGTGAATTCCGGGTTCCATCTCGATTCTATGTTTTTGAATTGTTGTGTTCGTTGTGGGTGTTGTTCCTTGACTGGCGTGAGGGTCATACAAGACGAATGTGGTAGGAACGCTGAACATGCTGGGTCTGGCGAAGAGGGTCGGAGCCAGATTTCTTCTGACGAGTACCAGCGAGGTGTACGGAGATCCTCTTCAGCACCCGCAGGTGGAGACTTACTGGGGCAACGTTAATCCCATCGGTAATACCCCCGTTATCTTCCTAATCATTTCCGTAGCCTCCCCGATTTTTCAATTGTCCCCATTGCGCTTTGTCTATTCTGATCCAGTCGTTCATACTCCCTCTATGATCGGAATTCGGAATCTGAAAACGCGCGTGATCGTGCCAACCTCGGGAACGTGACATGATGACGTTTTCTTTGATGAGCCACTTTGTCCGTTCTCTTTGGTTGTGTTTTGATTTTTCCTCGTCCGTGTCGGGAAGAGGCGCACGTGTTAGCACATAGGGCGTAGGGTCGCATTGGTAATTGGTTGAAACAGGAGTTTTTATGGTGCGGTTCATGTGCTGTGGGTTCCGATCTGGTCCCATGATGCACAGACAGAAACCAAACCTTAAATAGCGGGTCTTCATGACGGTGGACCGCACACCCGATAATATCTTCTACTGACTGTAGATTTGACGGAGGAAACATGGGTTATGACGGGAATGTCGTAATGTGGACACAGGAGTTCGGAGTTGTTACGACGAGGGAAAGCGGACAGCTGAAACGCTGACAATGGACTACCACAGGGGCGCCAACGTCGAGGTCAGTTTGGTCGAAGCCAATCAATTACTGATAACGTCCCAATGAGAAGGAAGAGCTGATGCAAACTTGGTGGTGTCTTCTTCTTCGTGGATGGGTTGCAGGTCAGGATTGCTCGTATATTCAACACGTATGGCCCCAGGATGTGCATCGATGACGGCCGCGTGGTTAGCAACTTCGTTGCGCAGGTAATTAATTACACTATCAAAATTATGAAAAGGGTTGCAAATGATGGGGTTTAATCGGTAATATTGAATGGAGCAGGCGCTGAGAAAAGAACCGTTGACTGTTTATGGTGATGGGAAGCAGACAAGGAGCTTCCAGTATGTCTCTGACCTGGTAAGGGTTTTGCTTTCTTCCCCTAATTACCAATTTATAAAATCGAAAATTCAACAAAAGTAGTGCACCTTCAACAGGTGGAGGGACTGATGAGGTTGATGGAGGGAGAGCATGTGGGGCCGTTCAACCTGGGGAACCCGGGTGAGTTCACAATGCTGGAGCTGGCTCAGGTGGTGCAAGAGGCGATAGACCCGAATGCCAAGATAGAGTTCAGACCCAACACAGAGGACGATCCCCACAAGAGGAAACCAGACATCACCAGAGCCAAGGAGCTTCTCGGTTGGGAGCCTAAGGTCTCTCTCCGCCACGGCCTTCCCCTTATGGTCTCTGACTTCCGCCTCCGCATCTTCGGCGACCACTCTTTCCTCTTAAGTTGTTATTTCTGGTTTTGATTTCTGTTTTGTCATTCTTGTAATTGTAGCAAGACGACTTTAAAAATCTTTTTTTTTTCTTTCTTTTTGCTACTACACAACTTTCTCGTTATTTTGAGGGCCAATAGCAATATAGCATTACCCCTAAAAACAACAACAATTTCTGTCTCCTCAGGACAAGTTCAACCATTATTGTTGTTTATTACATAGCGGAGCGATGGAGCAAACGGCCACCGTTCAATCCGCAGAGGAGACTGCCCTGTGACCGTTTAGGTCTCTTTTCTCCGTCAGTTGCCTTCTCGGCTGAGAAGTTAAAGTCGTGGCGGATGGGAGTGACGGTGAGGGGAGCGGCGTCGCCGGTACGGAGGTCGAGCCAGGAGACGATGTCCGCAAAGACAAGGTCAACGTTGTGGTCGGGCTCACCTGACGTCAGCGCATGCCACATTCCAGGGTAAAGCTTAATGGTCTTGTCTATGCTGCCTGCTTTCTCGTACAACGCTTTGCTTATCTCTGGGTCTGTCACCGTGTCTGCCTCCCCATGCAGCACCAAGAACGGCATTGTTATCTACATGATATTGTATCGGATATCGGCTTCACATTGTCAGTCCAAATCCCAGGATTAAAACTCAGTTATCCGAGAAAGAAACCAAAAGGGTAGGGGGAAATGGTAATTTTACCTCATGAAGAGTGTCTTCGAGGTTCATGCTGGTTCGGAGCATTTCGAGGGCAGTTTTGAGCCTGGGCTTGTCCTGGTATATCAGCTTGTTGTTCCTAACCTGCATTTATGAAAAGCGATTCATTTTCATTCAAGTGTACGTACGTTTCAGACAGAGAGAGAGAGAGAGAAGAGACCTCTTCTCGCTTGATGGGGTCCTTGAAGGCAGCGTCGATGACATCCTTTGTTGGAACAATCTTCCACTTGGGAATGATCTCTTCCACTCTTGTCAGCAGATTTATCACCACCGGATGCGGTTTCACTTTTTCTGATATCTACACAAAAGATGCATTTACCAACGCTATCTACATATGAACTTTCTTTTTTTTTTGGTCTAACATCATCAACCGATCTTTGTCTGAACCGGACACTTAGGACATCATTTCTTAATAGCTGTCTCTGTAATACTGAGCGTTTGTGGACCATATAACAGAGTTTTAACCTTACACATTGGAGCGACAAGAATGGCACCATTCCAGAAGGAAGGGTCTTTCTTGTGAAGCAACAGGGCCACTGCGCCTCCCATTGATTCCCCGTACAAGAATCGCCCTTTCTCCCTGTACCCTTCCTTTGCTGCATCAGGGATAACAAAAAAGAAAAGAAAAAAGTTTTATGTTTAACCCACAAGCAAAAATTCAGGCATATTACCTTTTTTTTTATAATTGGTATGTTCCTTGATATATATATATGGTTATATCCTAAATTGTATATTCCTTGACGCAGCTCACGTTTTATAGAATAATATTATTATTATTGGTTCAGTTGGTAGTTTCTTAGAGAAAACACGTTTTGAGCTTACAATTACAACAGGAGAAGAAGAAGATGGCCAAGCATACCACAGATAGAGGTGTAATAGTTGAAGCAGTCATTTACAATGTTGGCGAACTTCTTGATGTAGCAGCGGGCGCCCTTGGACCGACCGTGGCCTTCGTAGTCCATCCCAAACACCGCGTACCCTGCTGAAGCCATTCTGATTCCGCATTCTATATATATTTTTAAAAAAAATTATCACCAAAATCATGTGAGTATTCACACTCACTCAGTATCTTAGCATTCTATACCTTCCTGCATGGTATTTACCAGCATTTTTTTTGGTTGAAAACAGCAATACTTTTATTCTACGCTGATCTATCTATGCACCCCGTGCACAAGACTAATGAATTGGAAGATTAAGTACTCGTAGACAAAGGTGGAGTAACCTCAAACCTTTAACATGTACAAGTTTGGATTCTAGACAAGAAAATAAATAGGAGGGTAGTTTTCAACTTCCCAAATAAGGCAATATACTAAGAACAGAAAGTAACAACTCAAAAGAGTCAATTAGGAGATTTAAAAAAGCTCAATAAAGTTTCCCTAATCAAGATTCAAGACCAATCTTTTTGTGGATTGTTGTACCACCCACACCTACCGAGTAGACTATGAATTCCACAATAAAAAAAGGGACACCAGACGTTTAATTCACGTCTCTACGTTGATTGTCGCTATCTACCACGCAACTATAATACAAGGTATTCAAGTTTAGTAAGGGGTGTATATTTTAAACCACATAAATGTTTCTCGCCTCCGAGATTAGTATGGACCTCAATATAATACACTCACTCGATTACAAAAAAGAACTATAATACAAGGCCCATGGAGTTAAATGCTAAGGTGACGAGGATTAATCCCCTCATCAGAACAACTACTCAATCGCATACTTTTCATCTTATCAACCAAAAAAAAATCGTGAAGGCTAATTTATGGTGTATTGAAAAGAACAGAACATTGATGTAAAACATCAAAAGGAAGAAAAGTTGTCATGGGTTTCTTGTTGACGACAAGGACATTTCAATAGAGTTGCATAATTAATGTATTCACCATTGTAATGCATAATCAAGATATCTATTAAGCAACACCTCTCACGAAAGAAAAAAAAAAAATCTAACCAAGATACTAAAACATATAGATAACAGGTGAGGAGACACGTGGAGAAAATTGCAGTTTGATATGAAAGATACGAAGAAGACAAATGCAAAAATGCAGATATGCATATACTGATACAGCGGCGGCAGCTTTATCTTTTTCATCTTCTCGCCTTGTTCTATTTAGTTGGAATCATTCTCCACAAACATCATGTTATCATCTATTTAAAATAATATTTATTAAATATTTGAAATATGTACAATATATATCTTATCAAATGAGTGGGTTACCCATATCTTTTTTTTTAAATATAATATTATAAGATGGAATATATATTGAGGATTAGGACGATGACGCCCATGTTCTTCTGCAACGATCAGTATTCAGAAATTGGAGATATATGTAATATTTAAAAAGGAAACTGTAGATATAATAATATATTCTCTAAAAATTATGATGGGAAGAGGGGCAGAGAGATGAGAGAGAGAGAGAGCAATAAAGAGGGGGAGTAAATTACCTCTCATGAAGCCACTGCACTCCATCCCGTAGCCTGCAGAATACTATTTATTCATCGATTTTCTGGTTTCGTATAAGAAAGTATAACGAAACATATAATGTATATGTATGTATAGTCTCAGCAGATTTCAAACAGAGAAAGAGAGAGAGAGAGGGTACCATGGCAGAGGAAGACGAGAGCTCTGGGAGAAGAACGGGGAATCCAACTGCAGGAGAACAGCTCTACGCCTCTCGAATTTCTTTGATATTCCTGCTTAATTAATTAACGTATGATACTACAAACCAAAATCTCAAGGCGACTCCATTTGTGTTTGAATAGAAAGGATCAGAGAGAGAGAGAGAGAGACCGAGGGGGGGGGGGGGGGTGTTCTCAATTTATAAGGCGAGTTATTACTCGAATTCTTTTAATATATGAAAAAAGAAGACAAGTGAGAAAGCCCAAAATGAGTAAAGTATATGGGCCTTGGCCCATTAGAGAAAAAGGACATAATAAACAAAAAACAATAAAATGGAAGGCTGATCATTAATGCATACAGGCATCAGAGGACAGTCATTGATATATGTTATTATAACGCCCAATCATCGTTACAATATTATTATAACTGTCATTAAAGTAGATCTTTGATATTATATGGAAGTCACGGGATCTTCAATAACGAAGTCAAGATAGATATGGGACGAATCAGTTCACATGAATCGTTCGTGTGATGGAGCTAAGCAAACAACCTTTTTTGACGATCGAATTCCCATCGGAGAGCTCCTCAAATGCATGTCTTTCTATTTCGTGTATGAACGGAACAAAATCCTATCAAATCTCCGCGATTTAACCAACTTAAAACCCAGAAAGGTCACTACGACAAGTGTCCGAGGGAAAACTAAAACACCGACGAGAACACCTCTCAAGACGGAGATATCCCGTCCGACAAAACAGACGAGAAGAAACCCTATGGACCGCAGAAGAAGCTATTTGGTCATTGCTCGTCCAATTTTCGAACATGCCGAGCAGACGAGAACCAGAGAATAAACGCAAACGAAAAACAAAAAGAGAGAGAGAGAGACAGACAATGTATGGCCGCAGCTGAGGAGGGCGAAAAAGACATACTGGATTGGGCAGGAATGGTGTAGAGCTCGAGTTCTGGTTCTTTCCAGGCCCAATCAGTGGTAGCTTCCATGCCGCTCCGACATAAAAAATACGTGTGCATTGGTCTGTAACCCTAATTTAAACCCAAAATCCAGAATCACATCCCCAGGTTTGAAACCTAAAACGACATCGTATCATCAACAGTCCGAACAAAAACAGAGTGATTGGACTAATAGGGTGTCTGGAGGATTCAATAAACCAAAACGTAAAATAAGAGAGGTAGAACAATGGAAAATGACATTTTAAGAGTAGATAATAATAACAAAAAGAGCCTTAGCTCATCCTCTGGGCAGCCTCCTTTGCAAGAACCCTCTCCTTGGCTTTGGTCTTGGCCTGAGATTTGGATCCCATTATGCCACCTCCCCACTTCTTTCTGTATTCATCGTACTTGTCGTTGAAGTTAGCCTACAAACCCATATAAGAAAACCCAGATTGTCAACAACAAGTTTTTTTCCCCACAACACAACGCATTTCACTATTCTACTTTCTCTCTTTACCTTGATGGCCTCGAGGATTTTGCTGAACTCTAGCTTGTCCTCGTTCTTGACAGTGGTCAGACACAAGCAGGAAGCAGTCTTCTTGTGAACAACCTATGTGACAAACCGTTACAAACATTACCCGTCATGCATTTATGAACAGAAATGTTTGGACTAAACCTAGACAGATACAGAGATTTTATTACCGCTCCCAGACGTGATTTCCCCTTCACAATGCAGTATGGGACTTCCATCTTTCTGCACAGAGCAGGCAACCACACGACCAACTCAATTGGGTCCACATCATGAGCAATCACAACAAGTTGGGCCTTGTTCTGCAAGAAGATAGCATCACTTCATAAATAATTCGGATTCTGGCAAACAGTTCACACTGGATCAAAGAAAAAAGTTGTAACGGAAAAGAAAAAAGCCTACCTGCTCAATGAGGTAGGTCACATGGTTAAGGCCATACTTCACAACAATAGGCTTCTTAGCGTCGGACGGCTTTCCCTCTGCCTCAGATTGAGCCTTCTTGAGAAGACGCTCCTTTTTGGCAGCCTTGTCTTCTGGTCTGTACTTAAGAAGGAGCTTAAAGAGGCTGGTTGCTGGAATCAGGAACATAAACCATGTTAGACATCGGAGATAGATAGTTACTAGTGTACAGAAAGCATATTGAAAATATTACTGTCAACTAAAAATAAACAAACAGAAACAAGCAAAGAAAACACATGTATATCTCATGGCCAGTCCCAAGAGGTAACGGCAGCGACGCTGCTCCACAAGGCAATGGAATATGAGACAACTGCATTCACGGAGGATATCCTGGTTATTAGGAAGACCATCAACATTACTACCAGTTAATTTCTGACGATTACTTTGGGCTCTACAAGATTTTCAATAAGCTTGCCCCTTCTCATGTATTGATTTCCGGAGAGAAATCACGTCAACACCGCATGTAACGCAGAACAGAAAAAGATATACACATACATACCAAATTGAGGGAACATCAGTAGAACCACTACATAAGATCAACCAGCTAGAAACTAACAAAAACACCAGCATAGCACTAAGAAAAACAACATTATAACAAGATTATCCGAATATAATTACAGGCAGACAATTTGCATAACCGAGATGAGAAAACACTAACATTTAATAAGAAAATGCAAAAAAAAGTGATACCTAGGTTCTTGTCAAGAGTCTTAGTGAATTGGTTAAGGGCGGGTGGGACCTTCAACCTCTGCTTAAGGATCCGCTTCTGTCTCTGGAGGCGGATAGCCTTTGGCCATTTGATATACCGAGAAAGATCCTTCTTGGGAGGCAAGGCACCACCAATACCGAACTGCTTGGGCCGCTTCTCAAACAAAGGGTTTGTAACTTTCTCCTATAATATCAGAAATCAACACATGAACCTATATAAGAACAATCAAAATAATACCGACATCAAAATCTTACAGAATACGATAAAAAAAAAGACAAGTGAAATCATACCGGCTTCTTCTTGGTAGCCACTTTCACTCCTTTCTTCGGGGCCTAAAACCACAAATGTTGCATACCCAATAAGCTTAAAATAAGCAACACGCTTCAAAAAACGGTCGACAGACACATACTACCAACACCATCTAAACGGAGCAAAGTCACCGAAAAGAAGTCGGAATCCATCTGTTTAGATCCTTAAACAGTTCAACCCAGATTCAGACAGGAAAATCAAAAGCACACGAGCTGTTAACAAGAGAAAGGGGATCGAAAACAGTGATACAGAAACGATGCACGTATGAGATCGCGAAGAGAAGCACAAGAATTGAAGCTAGGGTTTTGGGATTTACCATTTCGTCTCCTTCCGAGGCAAGTTCGCTTGACGGCAGCGGCGAGAAAGATGAGAGGGTTAGCGTTTATACGGTAATTATGCAGGTAGGGCATTTGCTCGTTGTCTCAGTATTTGTTGGGCCGGGCTTTGGGCCCCAATTGTTTTCACTTTGTTTCAGGCCCATTGGATGTGCTTGCGGGGCGCTTATGTCATTAAAACGACGTCGGTTTAGCTTCCGCCAAACATGCGAAGCCGGCTCTTGTTGCAATGCAACTACCATCGTTTTTTCTTTGTGTTCCCTTCATACATACCAAAATGGCAACTCTGTTCATCCCTCACCAGTTAAATGATGTCACCATTCTTCGAGAATGAAATTGAACTCTTTAATGCTTTTTTGTACCCTCAAAAGCTCCGTAACATTCAACAATCGCAAGTCCAATATCACGTATTATGCATAACCATATATATATATATATATAAACGAATCAATGCAAACGCAGTAGGAGAAATGGATGGTCGTCGACAAAGGCAGTCCCTCCGATCAAAACGTGGCCGAGAAATGAATGACGGGTCAGTTACAAACACAAGGTACACAGGCTTAAAAAAACAAGACCTGGTAACTCACCAATCATCACCCACTGGTCTGTCACTCAACTTGTCTTGAACCAGAGTCCACATGACTTGCTATAGTTTTAGCTTTCCCCGCATCTTCTGCGTTTCAAGATAGCGTCCAACTTCCAGCCCAGTTTCTTGATGGGGATTTGGCCAGGCCTGCGAGGGGCAAACATAATAAACATATGATTTTGAACAGACTAATCAAAATTCAGGGATTGGATATGTTACAACGGAACCCGGAGACACTAAGGTCGGGCTCCTACGGTCAAAGTCAAATAACGAAATGAGATGAAATGGAAGAGGATGGTCGAACTAAGAGTCACCTCGCTCTATTGTCCTAGGGCTGTTTCAATTTGTCCTTGAATAATTAGCCAAAACACTAAACGCGGAAACCAGGCCAGCTGTGCCAACAACCTGGGTCAAGTTCCGTGTCCGAACAGCAACTGCCCCTCCAGCCACGGCCCCTGCGATCAAAGCATTCACCTGAAAAACCCATGCGAGGAATGATTACTTGATACTCTGCTAGGTAGTAGACCGCAGCACACACAAGTGACCAGGAATCTAAAATCTCAGCTCAAAGCTGTAATCCAACCAGATATCTTTGAACTATGTAGTAGTAAAATGATGGAGGTTTTAGGACTAACCCAATCATTCCTCCCACGATATCTCTGAAGCCCACAGTGGGTCATAGTAAAAACACCACCAACAAGACCTGAACGAAACTACAATGGGTATAGTTTAGGTATATGCAGGTAATGATGCAGACAACCGAAGTAGACATGTTTCTCCTGCTCTTCTTCCCCAAATAAACCACCAACAAGACCTGAACGAAACTACAATGGGTATAGTTTAGGTATATGCAGGTAATGATGCTCTAACCACAAGACAGAGTTCATAACAAAAGACAATTTCTTCTCTGACTGGTGACAGAAACGCACACGAGATGCAGGCAGATGGGCAACGCTATGTTAAGTTTCCTAGACATTGATGAGAATGTTCATAAACGCAAAAAAAATCAAAAAATCCCGAAGAAATAGACCCAACTTACCGCATTGAAAGCCGAATCTGCCGACATATTTCGCCTACAAAATCAACTTCCAAAGATCAACCGAAAGAGCGAAAGGGTTCTCGAATGAGCAGCAACCAGAAAAAAAACACAGATTCGTTACCACATATGAAGCTTGCGGTACGCCGGTTAGACCTGTCGAGAGAATCAGCAATTAAGTCACGACTACTGAACACAGATGAATCACACAAAAAGTGACGGTAATCTGAATTCTGGAAATATCTATCTCAGATGCTAGTTCTGTACCTATTCTGCGACCTTCACGAGGCCCGGCGCAAAATCCAAAAATCCCTCCGGCCTGAAATTGGTAAATTGAACAATTCTCAGAGAATAATACATCGGAAATTCTCGGAATTGAGAAAAGTTCCTCCGTTCTCACCGTCGCGACACGGATAGCCGATTCGACGGCGAGTGAAGAACACGGCACGGAGGACATCTGCTCTTCCTCCATCTCACTTCTCCCTGATCGGAAATTTGTCCCGCAAATTTTGATTTCCCGGTTTTTTGAAAAGGGATAATCGACCGAACCGGAACCCGATCCGACGCCGTTTTAAGAATCCGAATAAGTGGCTCAAAACGCCGTCGTATGGACATAGAAAACCCTAGAAGGGCGCCTTTTTTTGTTTCTCTCTCTCGTAATAGTAGCATTTTTCATGCGACGAAGACTAAACCAACCTGTAATCCTTCTGCTGCGGGGGAATTAAGCCGGCGAATAGCGGAGCAAAGGATGTCGACGAGGACTCGAGGAACGGCGGCGGCGACGACGACGAAGGGTGGGAAGAAGAAGGCAGCGACCTTCGTCATCGACTGCTCGAAGCCGGTGGAGGATAAGATCATGGACATTGCCTCTCTGGAGAAATTCCTGCAGGAGAGGATCAAGGTCGGCGGTAAACCCGGCGCTCTTGGAGACGCAGTCACCGTTACTCGCGACAAGAGCAAGATCACGGTCACCGCCGACACCAACTTCTCCAAGAGGTGAGTGAATCGACGAACCACTGGCGTTTGCTTTATTATCTGGCTTTTCGTTTGGGGTTTTGAATTGCTTCGTTTTCATCTTCAACGTGGTTGGTTGGGTTCGTCGGAGATATTGATCTAACTCCTATTTGCATTTGTCTGAATCTTTGAAACTTCTCGTATTGTATCTATCTATTAAGAAAATGCTGTAACTTGAACTGGATTTCCAACTTAGTCGGAGCCGGTGAAAAGTGGAAAAAGTTTGTAAATTGCGAATGAGATCGGGCTCTCAATCTTCAGCAATTGAAACCCGTTTACCGGTCGAGATTCAGGGTGGTCTTTGCGTTGCAATTTGTTCGTATAACTTGTATACCACAAGAAAATGTATCGGTTTTCGATCTGGATTTTGGTGGTTGCTGGTCTGGCTCTCAATCTTCTTGCTTGACATTGGTTAAAGTTGCAATTCTTTTGCTTCTGCGAGATGGTACTTAGCCTTTCCTTGTTGATCTGATTCAGGTACCTTAAATACTTGACCAAGAAATACTTGAAGAAGCACAATGTTCGTGATTGGCTCCGTGTGATTGCCTCCAACAAGGATAGGAGTATCTATGAATTACGCTACTTCAACATAGCCGAGAATGAGGGTGAAGAGGAAGATTGAAAACGACCCCAGTTTCTCCTTTTGGAACTCCAAATATCTCGGGCTTAGGTTGTATTTTGTTTCTTTTCCATTATCAGTTGTCTGAATTTGTTGAGATCCTCTTCAATGTTACGCCAAGTTTTCCAGTTACAAGTGATGTTTTATCCAATATCTTGCTCGCCCTAGACGCATATGCCTCTGAAATGTGAATCTGATCATCTTGCTCCCGCATTGGCTGTATTTCTGTGTGCCTGAGTAATATAATATGGTTGTCAAGAAACCCTCGTCGGATATCAGATCAAAAAGAGATCAATTTACCGTTCCAGTTTGTCTGGTTTCAGATCAAAAGCTACCATGTCTGGATAAAGTTTTGAGTTGACGAAAGTTTGCATATTTATTGGACTCGGACCAACAACAGATGGGAAATGGGAACTTCCCGTAAGCTCATATCTTCTACAAATCCGATTCTTCACCTTCGCCACCGGACAGTGGAGTCTTTCATATGGAACAACATCATACGCGCCCAAGTCCAAAATGTCACGCCGGCGCGACCATATTCTCCGGTCTCCATCTATCTCCGCATGCGCCGCCATGGCGTCATTCCCGACTTCCATACCTTCCCCTTCCTCCTCCAGTTTTTCGACAATCCTGTTCATCATCGTATCGGGCAACAATCCCATGTTCATATCCTTCTTTTTGGCTTTGATGAGGACCCGTTTGTCCAGACTTCGCTTATCAACATGTATTCGTCTTGCGGCGATTTGGGTTCTGCTCGTCAAGTTTTCAATGAGTCGGTCTCTCCGGATCTACCGGCATGGAACTCGGTTGTCGATGCCTATTCGAGAGCCGGGTTGATCGACGTCGCGCGGGAACTGTTCGACGAAATGCCTAAGAGAAACGTGATTTCTTGGAGCTGCATGGTAAACGGGTACGTGATGTCTGGGAAATACAAAGAAGCGCTCGATCTGTTCCGAGAGATGCAGTTGCCGAGAGCCGACGGAAGTTTTGTCAGACCCAACGAATTCACCATGGCGACTGTCTTGTTGGCTTGTGGGCGATTGGGTGCGCTCGAGCAAGGGAAATGGATTCACGCTTACATCGATAGGTCCGCTATGGAAGTCGACCTTGTTTTAGCCACAGCTCTCATTGACATGTACGCGAAATGCGGGAGCATCGAAAGGGCGAAATGGGTTTTCAATGCCATGGGACGGAAGAAAGACGTCAAAGCTTACAGTGCCATGATTTCGGGCTTAGCCATGCACGGCCACACAAAAGAATGTTTCGATTTGTTCTCAGAAATGATCAGTAACGAAATAAACCCAAATGCGGTGACATTCATGGGAGTTCTTGGAGCTTGCGTCCATGGAGGTCTGGTTAAAGAAGGAAAACTGTACTTTGCAATGATGAACGAGAAGTTTGGTATTACTCCATCAATCCAGCATTACGGATGCATGGTTGATCTTTATGGAAGAGCTGGTTTGATCCAAGAAGCAAAGAGCTTCATCGGGTCTATGCCTATGGAGCCTGATGTACTCATATGGGGATCTCTTTTAAGTGGATCCAGAGTTATTGGAGACATTGAAACGTGTGAAATGGCACTCAAGAACCTGATCGAGCTTGACCCATCGAACAGCGGAGCCTACGTTCTTCTCTCTAATGTCTATGCGAAAACTGGGCGGTGGAGTGAAGTGAAGTGTATCAGAGACGAAATGGAGGTAATAAACTGACGTTTTGTGCAAGTTCTTGAAAACTTCGGATAAAAACAATCTCAGATTTTTCGTCTTCTCTGATTTCCGACAGGCGAAAGGGATCAAGAAACTTCCGGGATGCAGCTCGGTAGAACTGGATGGAATCATTCACGAGTTCATGGCGGGGGACAAGTCTCATGAAGAGAGCGAAGGGATATACGCAATGCACGAGGAGATAATGAAGAGGCTGAGAATGGAGGAGGGATATGTTTCAGACACGAAGGAGGTTCTGCTCGATCTGGACGAGGAAGGCAAAGAGATGGCACTGTCTGTCCACAGCGAGAAACTGGCGGTGTCGTTCTGTTTGCTGAAGACAAAGGCCGGAACTCCTGTCAGGATCATCAAGAATCTCAGGATCTGTGGCGATTGCCATGTCGTTATGAAGATGATCTCCAAAGTTTTTGGAAGAGAGATTGTCGTTAGAGATTGTAACAGGTTTCACCGTTTCAGTGACGGGAAATGCTCCTGTGGAGACTATTGGTGAAACATTTCTTTGACGAGACCAAATAAAAAAAAATACATTGATTTTGTGAATGGATTGCTTGTTTCGAGTCATATCCACGTGAAAAACGTTTTTCCCAGTTTAATTTTGAAAATCTCAATAATGCATTTGTGAAAATGACGGTTTTGGATTGTGTTATGTTTCCGTTTATTTCAACGAATATATTCATTTTTTTTAATCTCAATAATGTTATTCGATTATTTGTCTCTGATTATTTTATAACGAAAAAAAAATCACCACGAACTCAACTTCTTGGGCTTTCAATATGTAAAGGGGGCTATAAAGTCAATTAGATTTATTACGGCGTCACTTTAGAATTAAGAAAGAGTTGAAGGATGAAATAAGAAATCCTGCTACGAAACGAAAACGAACAAGCAAATTACAATTAAGTCCACTTATACGAAAATCTTCGCAATATAGGGCCAAACAAATAGCTGTTAGAAATTAACGCCTAATGTCTCCGTGTCACCCGTCTCTCTCCCACACAATTTTCAAATAACTGTATCGTCGTCATCATGTGCACAAGTCTCTCCGAGTTTGCAAATAAATGGCTCAAGAGCCTCCACAACAAATAGCCGAGAGCCCACCACTCTCATCAGTTCAAACTTGCGCATCCGTCTCTCTGTCGGCTGATCTCCGGTGGAATGCGATCTGGACGCAGTCCTCCGGTACGATTTTGCATGGATCTCTTGGCTTGTGGTTCTCTCTGTTTCTCATTCTGCCTTGTATCGTTCGAGAATTTTGTAATTTTTCTCTACTTCCTTTGAGCTATTAGGTTTTGGCTCTTGATTTTGCGAAGATCTGATGTTGCATCTGAACTTCTGATGAATGCCTTAGATTTGTTTTTTCTTTTCCTGGAAATGGTTACTTCTGGTGCTGGCTTTCGGTGGTAAGTCTCCATCTATCTCCGCATGCGCCGCCATGGCGTCATTCCCGACTTCCATACCTTCCCCTTCCTCCTCCAGTTTTTCGACAATCCTGTTCATCATCGTATCGGGCAACAATCCCATGTTCATATCCTTCTTTTTGGCTTTGATGAGGACCCGTTTGTCCAGACTTCGCTTATCAACATGTATTCGTCTTGCGGCGATTTGGGTTCTGCTCGTCAAGTTTTCAATGAGTCGGTCTCTCCGGATCTACCGGCATGGAACTCGGTTGTCGATGCCTATTCGAGAGCCGGGTTGATCGACGTCGCGCGGGAACTGTTCGACGAAATGCCTAAGAGAAACGTGATTTCTTGGAGCTGCATGGTAAACGGGTACGTGATGTCTGGGAAATACAAAGAAGCGCTCGATCTGTTCCGAGAGATGCAGTTGCCGAGAGCCGACGGAAGTTTTGTCAGACCCAACGAATTCACCATGGCGACTGTCTTGTTGGCTTGTGGGCGATTGGGTGCGCTCGAGCAAGGGAAATGGATTCACGCTTACATCGATAGGTCCGCTATGGAAGTCGACCTTGTTTTAGCCACAGCTCTCATTGACATGTACGCGAAATGCGGGAGCATCGAAAGGGCGAAATGGGTTTTCAATGCCATGGGACGGAAGAAAGACGTCAAAGCTTACAGTGCCATGATTTCGGGCTTAGCCATGCACGGCCACACAAAAGAATGTTTCGATTTGTTCTCAGAAATGATCAGTAACGAAATAAACCCAAATGCGGTGACATTCATGGGAGTTCTTGGAGCTTGCGTCCATGGAGGTCTGGTTAAAGAAGGAAAACTGTACTTTGCAATGATGAACGAGAAGTTTGGTATTACTCCATCAATCCAGCATTACGGATGCATGGTTGATCTTTATGGAAGAGCTGGTTTGATCCAAGAAGCAAAGAGCTTCATCGGGTCTATGCCTATGGAGCCTGATGTACTCATATGGGGATCTCTTTTAAGTGGATCCAGAGTTATTGGAGACATTGAAACGTGTGAAATGGCACTCAAGAACCTGATCGAGCTTGACCCATCGAACAGCGGAGCCTACGTTCTTCTCTCTAATGTCTATGCGAAAACTGGGCGGTGGAGTGAAGTGAAGTGTATCAGAGACGAAATGGAGGTAATAAACTGACGTTTTGTGCAAGTTCTTGAAAACTTCGGATAAAAACAATCTCAGATTTTTCGTCTTCTCTGATTTCCGACAGGCGAAAGGGATCAAGAAACTTCCGGGATGCAGCTCGGTAGAACTGGATGGAATCATTCACGAGTTCATGGCGGGGGACAAGTCTCATGAAGAGAGCGAAGGGATATACGCAATGCACGAGGAGATAATGAAGAGGCTGAGAATGGAGGAGGGATATGTTTCAGACACGAAGGAGGTTCTGCTCGATCTGGACGAGGAAGGCAAAGAGATGGCACTGTCTGTCCACAGCGAGAAACTGGCGGTGTCGTTCTGTTTGCTGAAGACAAAGGCCGGAACTCCTGTCAGGATCATCAAGAATCTCAGGATCTGTGGCGATTGCCATGTCGTTATGAAGATGATCTCCAAAGTTTTTGGAAGAGAGATTGTCGTTAGAGATTGTAACAGGTTTCACCGTTTCAGTGACGGGAAATGCTCCTGTGGAGACTATTGGTGAAACATTTCTTTGACGAGACCAAATAAAAAAAAATACATTGATTTTGTGAATGGATTGCTTGTTTCGAGTCATATCCACGTGAAAAACGTTTTTCCCAGTTTAATTTTGAAAATCTCAATAATGCATTTGTGAAAATGACGGTTTTGGATTGTGTTATGTTTCCGTTTATTTCAACGAATATATTCATTTTTTTTAATCTCAATAATGTTATTCGATTATTTGTCTCTGATTATTTTATAACGAAAAAAAAAATCACCACGAACTCAACTTCTTGGGCTTTCAATATGTAAAGGGGGCTATAAAGTCAATTATATTTATTACGGTGTCACTTTAGAATTAAGAAAGAGTTGAAGGATGAAATAAGAAATCCTGCTACGAAACGAAAACGAACAAGCAAATTACAATTAAGTCCACTTATACGAAAATCTTCGCAATATAGGGCCAAACAAATAGCTGTTAGAAATTAACGCCTAATGTCTCCGTGTCACCCGTCTCTCTCCCACACAATTTTCAAATAACTGTATCGTCGTCATCATGTGCACAAGTCTCTCCGAGTTTGCAAATAAATGGCTCAAGAGCCTCCACAACAAATAGCCGAGAGCCCACCACTCTCATCAGTTCAAACTTGCGCATCCGTCTCTCTGTCGGCTGATCTCCGGTGGAATGCGATCTGGACGCAGTCCTCCGGTACGATTTTGCATGGATCTCTTGGCTTGTGGTTCTCTCTGTTTCTCATTCTGCCTTGTATCGTTCGAGAATTTTGTAATTTTTCTCTACTTCCTTTGAGCTATTAGGTTTTGGCTCTTGATTTTGCGAAGATCTGATGTTGCATCTGAACTTCTGATGAATGCCTTAGATTTGTTTTTTCTTTTCCTGGAAATGGTTACTTCTGGTGCTGGCTTTCGGTGGTAAGTCAATGGATACTGATCCGATTTCTTTGGACAGAGTTATGTTTTTCTCGTGAAACTGTGTTTCGAATGATTAAGCTGAATGTTGCAGATTCTTAATGTTCTCAGCATCTTTCGTATGTCAGGTTCATTTGTCCTGGTGATCTCAAGAGCTAGTTGTGTTCAGTTGACTTATCTTATTGGGGATTAAACCAAAATGACCTCGATCCTTAATCAGACCGAGGTCCTTGGACACATCCGATGTGAAAGCTACTTCCTGTTTTCTGGAGAAACTGTTCTTTCAGATGGTCTTCGTGCCGCCTTATATTTCCTCGGTCTTGGCTACTGCTTTGTCGGGTTGTCGGCCATTACTGCAAGATTCTTCCTGTCTATGGAGAATGTTGTTAAACATTCACGTAAAGTGGTTGAGATAGATCCTGTTACTAATTCTGAAACTGTCACGTACAAGAAAGTTTGGAATTTTACGATTGCAGACATCAGTTTGTTGGCATTTGGAACCAGCTTTCCTCAAATATCATTGGCTACCATTGATGCAGTACGAAATGTTGGGGAGCTGTACGCTGGAGGTTTGGTCCTTTCAATACTCTTTGTTACTTGTGCATGGTAACTGGAGTTAATACAATCTGCATTTTTTCCTTTTCGGGTAATCAAATGGGTTGTTGGAAGACCATATCACATATCACATCCCATGAATGGTTTACACCCTGTCTAATATTTCTTCTCACACCATGTTTTGTACGTAGGTCTCGGTCCTGGAACACTTGTTGGTTCTGCCGCATTTGATCTTTTCCCAATCCATGCTGTTTGTGTATTAATGCCAAAGGCTGGAGAATTGAAAAAGATAGCCGACTTAGGTGTTTGGCTGGTGGAGCTGTTTTGGTCTTTCTGGGCTTACATCTGGCTCTACATAATCCTCGAGGTAACTCAGGAAAAGTTTTATTCATGTGAACTTCCTCACATACATCCAAATTGTGATGAAACATATTCTTGCTTTCATCTTCACGCCTCCAATTATGTATGTTTCGAGCTCCTCTACTTTTATGTTTGTGGGCATAATACGAGATTTTTTTTTTACAATATTTGATGGACATTCATTGAGTTAGACTCGCCTACTGGAACTTAGGCAGAAAG
>NW_010968362.1:0-1885 GCF_000463585.1 Tarenaya hassleriana | reverse complement strand
GCTCGAGACGGTTTTCTTCAGCTCGTCAAACATGGAACGAGGAGAGATGCACCCCATGGCCAACCATGGCGATATCTTGCACGAGAAATTTGAGCCATACACGCTGTTACTGTTGTTGCCCTTCGATTGAGCCTTGCACTCTGCTGCAAAGTTCTGTATCCTCTCCATTGCCTCTGTCTCTCCTCCCACCATTGCAGGTCTCCCCTCCTGCCATAAAGAAACCTTTAAACAATGAAACAGAAGAATATGTGGAAAAGGAAACAGTGGTAAACTGGATTTGTGCTGAAGGAGAAGATCCAGATCTCTTCTTCCTTCCCGACTAGCCCACAGACCCTCTGCAGGTAGGGTTTGATAAGATCGTTTACAGTCAATTATAAATTGGACTCGATCCGAAGAATCAGGAGATATGTACATAACACTTTCTCCATAAGAATCATGTCAACCTCCAAGATTTTAGGCAGCGGGTGTGTGTTCACATGGAATTCGGATCTATTCACTTATGCGAATTCACACCTTTCTGGTCACCCTGGAAGCATCTAACAAGTTTCCACCTCTCTGCTTTTCTCTATGGATTCTTCAAGCACATGTCATACCCTAAACCCTAGAAATCATGAACTAACGCACCCTAAACCACCATTGCAGAGAAACCAAAGGTGGCATCTACCGAACATTAGATAAACACGGCATTCACGGGCAAAAGGGATAATCCCGAACCTGACTCGTTCTAACGGTCGGATTGATCCCGAGATCCACCAGAGAAGGAATATCGCCGGGTTCTACGTCTCCCTGAGAAGGCAAACCCTTCAACTGATCCAAAGCCGACATCAGCTGCCGAATCTCCAGACCCTTGACTTTATCCCTGAATGCACCGTAATTCGTCGGCATTTCGTCTAATTTAAACGGCAAATCGTCAATGTGATACAGCGTGCTTCCCCAGAAGTACTTCACTTCGACGCCTTCCTCCTTCATTGCCGCTTCTATCCTCTCCTCCGACTTCACCTCGTCGCGAGACGCTTCACGGTGGGCGTACACCGCGTCCGCTCCTACCGCCTTAGCCAATTCGACCAAAACGGACTCTGGTTTCCCGACACGAACGACGAGATCCGACCCTCTCGCTTGGAGATTCTTCCGGAGGTTGGAGACGGACTCGATCAGGAACTGGGCACGAAACGGCCCCGTCTTGTCGAACCCGGATGAGGATTTGCCATAATCTCTGGGGTCGAAGCAGTAGACGGGCAAAACGGAAACGCACTCGTCGTTGGCGGAGTTGAGACATTCGTTGTCGTGGACGCGGAGGTCATTGCGGAACCAGACGACAGCTGTGCGGCGGAGAGCAGCGGCGGAGGAAGGATCGACGGGGCGGCGAGGGACGAGGGAGAGAGGAGACAGCAGAGGATTGAGGAAGACGGTGGAGTTGAAGGAGATTCTGGAAGGAGAAGGAGAAGGAGCAGTGGAGAGAGAGAGATGGGTAAGAGAAGAGGCTTGCGTAGGGATTTTGACCTTGTGAGAAAATAACTGAGTAAATTTCGGGTGAAGGGAGAACTGGGTGTAGCTGGGGAAGAAGGTGGAGAGGGAGAGAGAGATTGAGGCAAAGGGTAAAAAAGGAGAAGAAGGGTCAATGGCGAGTGGGTCATGTTCTTCTGGGGATTTGGTCTCCGCGTTTAGGGTGTGAGCTATTCTCCTCAAGGCAGATTTTTTTCAGGCGAACGGGTGAGTGAGTGTGCCTGAGAGAGAAGAACAGGATGGATGATAAGCCGTCGTCGATTCTGTTCCTCAAAGTTCATACCTTTTAGCCTTTTCAACAATCCTACTCCTTTATTACATAAAAAAAAACAAAAAACAAAAAACAACTATTATTTTTTAAATGGAGAAAGAAAAAAAAAAG
>NW_010968361.1:0-470 GCF_000463585.1 Tarenaya hassleriana | reverse complement strand
TTCTGCAACACAGAACGGACGGACTACGTTCTCCGGAACGTCCGTTCTGGTTGAGTGGAACAAGCGTTCCCCTGTATGGAGCGTCCGTTCTAGGGCAAAAACTCGCAGTAAAAGGTAAGTGGGGTTCAGACCGCTCACTCTCCGTTCCGCACACACACTCCAGACCCAGTCCAAACTCTCTCCCTCCGGCGACTCTCCGAGCAGTTTCCGGCCGTGCCACCTCCGGCGAGCCTCCCAGTCCGCGGCGAACCCCCTCTCTCTCTCTCTCTTCCTCTCTCACTCTTGCTCCCACTCATTCCATACTCAATCCCTAAGGTAAAATCGAAACAATTTTTGAGGGATTGATGAGTATATGCCTTAATTCTTGCAAAATTGGTGTAGAGTAGACAAGATTTAGGGATTCTAGGGCTGATTGTTGCGAAAACCCGAAGGTTTTCGAAGCTCAACAATGGCGGAAATCCCGGAACGGA
>NW_010968360.1:0-470 GCF_000463585.1 Tarenaya hassleriana | reverse complement strand
AGTCCGTTCGGTCCACTACGTGGACCGAACGGTCCAGCGATTTTGAGATTTTTCACTGTTCCAAGTGCCTAGACCGTCCGTTCTACAGGGTCAGACCGGACGGTCCGGTTTCACTCGGACCGTCCGTTCTACAAGTACAGAACGGGCGGTCCACTAGGCCAGACCGTCCGTTCCCCCTTATGTTTTAGACCGGACGTTCCGGGTCATGCAGGATCAGTCGTTCCAGTTTGGTTATACGTGTTCATTCCGCCATGCCCCAGAACGGACGGTCTACGTCGTAGACCGGACGGTCTGGGGCTCGGGTCTTCGTCTTCCTCACGAGTTCCGTCTGAATTTCCGCCATTTTTGCCCAAATTCTGGCCCGATTTAAGGTTTAATAGTTACCCACTCAATGCTTAACATCCCTAGATGCTTAACTCTTGCAGAATCACTAGTCTACACCATAAATCATGAAAATAGAATCTCACAAA
>NW_010968359.1:0-470 GCF_000463585.1 Tarenaya hassleriana | reverse complement strand
TTTTTGTTTAACTTCAAATTTGGAGGTATACTTAAGATGTTAACTTTGTGTTTTTTGTGTAATTTAATTATTTTTTGGGGATAAATAAATATAAAAGTTACAGAGTAAGGTAGACGTGGAGGAGCGTATTTCATTAGGAATAAAAAGAATAAGAGATATTTGCATTGTAAGTCTTTTTTTTTTTCAATTTAAATGTTCAATGTTGGTGGTGGTGTAAATTTGAACAATTTGTCTTTACTTATTAATGTTCTCTCCCGTTTACAGACTTCAATATATATATATATATATATATATGATTTTGTTACTGCATTCATAATTTTCTGTTCATTGGTAAAATAAATCAGAATAAGAAAATATTTATTTTGAAATAAGCTAAAAAAAAACAAGGGGAAGATGCCAACTTCACATGCACACAATGATAGAGTGTGGGTTCGGGTCCACGTGGAAGGAATCTTTTCCTCTCTTTTTTT
>NW_010968358.1:0-471 GCF_000463585.1 Tarenaya hassleriana | reverse complement strand
AAATATGCACACTCTAAATATGCATCGACGCACTCTAAAAATGTTTCGATGCACTCTAAACATGTTTGGATGCACTCTAAAAGTGTTTGGATGCACTCTAAACGTGTTTGGACACATTCTAAGTGTGTTTGAATGTACTCTAAGTATGTTTGGATGCACTCTAAACGTGTTTTATTACCCTCGAAACATGTTTAGACGAACTCTAAACATGTTTCGACGCACTCTAAATATGTTTTGAGGCACTCTAAAATTGTTTTAATGCACTCTAATCATGTTTGTATACACTCTTAATCACTTTAAACATGTTTGGATGCGCTTTGAATATGTTTTGGCGTCCTCTAAACATGTTTCGACGAACTCTAAACATCTTTTGTTGCACACAAAACATGTTTCAACACACTCTAAAAGTTTTTCGACGCAGTCTAAAAATGTTTCGATGCACTCTAAACATGTTTGGATGCACTCTAAAAG
>NW_010968357.1:32390-35012 GCF_000463585.1 Tarenaya hassleriana | reverse complement strand
TGTTAAAGAAAAAGGAAACAAAGTGATGGCACAAACATTCTAATCAAAGATTCCTACAATTAAGGAAGATCTCAATAATAATCCGTTGGAGATTGAAGTGAATATGCTCAAATCAATCAAAGATAAATCAAGAATCTACCATATATAGTATTAGACATATATGCATTATTCTCTTTTCCATATGTATAGCTATTTATAATTATTATTTAAAGACACCTATGTTTTGAATATACACAAGATTATTACATCAAAATAACATGAATTTCTTTTCTTCTCTTTTATGTTCTTCAGCCTAAATTCATGACCAAGAGTCATTCTCTCTTTGTTCATCTTTTCTCTTTTTCATAAAAATCTTCATGGTATCAGAGCATAAGGTCTAGAGGAATTTGTGTTTATTTTTTTTGTTCCGCTGCGAAATCGAAACATATTCCCTCTCGGTTTTGAGTATACCGAATAGGAGCCTGTTCGATTCATTTTTCAGAATTTTGTTTTCCCTTTTGATTATTCAAAGCAAAAGGAGAGCTTTCTTCAAGTGAATCGTTGGTCATTCATTTAAGCCACGGTTCACCATATTTTTATTGTCTCTCTCGGTCTTTTCATTTCAAACCGAGAAGAATTTCTTTGTCCTATCCCTTTATCACCAATATGTGTGAGTATTGCGATAGCGATTGTGAGTATGAAGAGATTTATGATGAACCAGAATACAGAGAGCATTGGGATGTCGAAGACGTCTTAGCCAAAATACCAAAGTCCCTAAGAGAGACGTTGGTGCAAAACGCCAATGCAAACAACATTGAGTTAAGTATTTCTCTTCTTGAAGAATTATTTCGAACTAATGAGTTTTTTGATATGGTGCAAAAGACACAGAAGGAAAGCAAAGAAAATGTGTCTCACGATGTCGAAGAGATTAATTCCATCGGACAAAATATTGAAGAGGTGGAGACAATCCATGGAAAACTACAAACCGAGCACAAAAACTATGAGAAGGACGGATTATTTGAATGATGGGACTAATTTTCGGTTTTGCGTTTGAACAAAGCATATCAATCAAATGTTCACTAAACACTAAAAATAAATCATTTATCATTTTTGCATGATCAAGAATGTTTAGGACAATTATGTATTGTTTTTTAATATGCAACTCAAGAATATGTTTTTCGGGATAAAAAATATAAAAATTTAGAGGGTTTTTACCAAAACTGGAGTTGTTGAAACTCATAGAAAATATCATTTCTTTTGATTCTTGAGATGTTTGCATTGTTTTCTTTTCAGTTGGGAAGCATACGAGTGTACCATAATATTCCCCCTCACTCGTGAGCTTCGCTTCACTATAAATCTTCGTGATTATTGTTTGTTTTTCCTGTCCAAATACACTAACAAAACCAAGCATATCACTTGGAAAACAAATATCAATCAAGATAGGAGAATAGAAAATACTACAAACTTGGTTTTCTCTCCATGCGAAGAAGATGCCCGGATTCTTTGATATGTTCGATTGAGGAATGATGTCGGATGCATGTGATAGCTCTTCCTCGGGGTTCGTTGCCTCCATTGTGGGGGCATTCACCATCATATCCGCCTCTCTTCCTTCTTCTTTGTCCGAGTTTGTTGCATCCAAGTCTCCGTCCTTCTCATAGTTTTTGTGCTCGGTTTGTAGTTTTCCATGGATTGTCTCCACCTCTTCAATATTTTGTCCGATGGAATTAATCTCTTCGACATCGTGAGACACATTTTCTTTGCTTTCCTTCTGTGTCTTTTGCACCATATCAAAAAACTCATTAGTTCGAAATAATTCTTCAAGAAGAGAAATACTTAACTCAATGTTGTTTGCATTGGCGTTTTGCACCAACGTCTCTCTTAGGGACTTTGGTATTTTGGCTAAGACGTCTTCGACATCCCAATGCTCTCTGTATTCTGGTTCATCATAAATCTCTTCATACTCACAATCGCTATCGCAATACTCACACATATTGGTGATAAAGGGATAGGACAAAGAAATTCTTCTCGGTTTGAAATGAAAAGACCGAGAGAGACAATAAAAATATGGTGAACCGTGGCTTAAATGAATGACCAACGATTCACTTGAAGAAAGCTCTCCTTTTGCTTTGAATAATCAAAAGGGAAAACAAAATTCTGAAAAATGAATCGAACAGGCTCCTATTCGGTATACTCAAAACCGAGAGGGAATATGTTTCGATTTCGCAGCGGAACAAAAAAAAAACACAAAGTCCTCTAGACCTTATGCTCTGATACCATGAAGATTTTTATGAAAAAGAGAAAAGATGAACAAAGAGAGAATGACTCTTGGTCATGAATTTAGGCTGAAGAACATAAAAGAGAAGAAAAGAAATTCATGTTATTTTGATGTAATAATCTTGTGTATATTCAAAACATAGGTGTCTTTAAATAATAATTATAAATAGCTATACATATGGAAAAGAGAATAATGCATATATGTCTAATACTATATATGGTAGATTCTTGATTGGTGCATTCAAAACATGTTTAGACGAACTCGAAACATGTTTCGACGCACTCTAAATATATTTCGACGAACTCTAAACATCTTTGGATGCACTCTAAGTCTGTTTGGACGCACTCTAAATATGTTTCGACGCACTC
>NW_010968357.1:31274-32230 GCF_000463585.1 Tarenaya hassleriana | reverse complement strand
CTCTAAACATGTTTGGATGCACTCTAAGTATGTTTTGACGCACTCTAAACATGTTTGGATGCACTCTAAATGAGTTTGGATGCACTCTAAACGTGTTTTGGTGCATTCAAAACATGTTTAGACGAACTCGAAACATGTTTCAACGCACTCTAAATATGATTTCGACGAACTCTAAACATCTTTGGATGCACTCTAAGTCTGTTTGTATGCACTCAAACATGTTTCGACGCACTCTAAAAATATTTGGATGCTCTCTAATCATGTTTGGATGCACTTTAAGTATGTTTTGACGCACTTTACACATGTTTGGATGCACTCTAAATGTGATTGGATGCACTCTAAACGAGTTTTGTGTTGAGAAACAAAATAACAAGTACAACTCGGAGAACAAGAGAAAACCATGAAAGAAGACTTGGAGCACACTCAAGGAGACAAAGACTTGGATACAATCAGAAGGTTTGGAGACACACAAGCAAATGGAGACTTGGATTCAAATGGAAGCTTTGGAGGATCAAGACAAATGTGCAAGTAGCCGTTGGGAGTGCAGAAAATCAGCATTGGATTCACACACACATAGACAGAAGCTTACCTTAACCGAAGATACTCATGCTTAAGATTTACCATACTTAGACCAGATTTTATTTCTTTCCTTTCTCTCTTGATTGTATATAGCCGTTATGTACATTCTCTTCATGTTTTCTCCTCTATATAATCTGTACAAAAGGCCACGAAATATATATGAGAAAATACAAGTGATCCTTTTCATATTATTGATCACCTTTTCTTCTAGTTCGTTCTCTCTTTTGTGCATGAGTTTCGGCCACTTTTTGAGTGCATAACCGAACTCTTTTTCATCCTTTCCTTCCATTCAAAACGTCTATTTCTAAGAAATCTTCATTTTGGTGCACTCAAAACATGTTTAGACGAACTCTAAACATGTTTCGACGCACTCTAAA
>NW_010968357.1:28921-29931 GCF_000463585.1 Tarenaya hassleriana | reverse complement strand
GCACTCTAAACATGTTTCGACGCACTCTAAAAATATTTGGATGATCTCTAATCATGTTTGGATGCACTTTAAGTATGTTTTGACGCACTTTACACATGTTTGGATGCACTCTAAATGTGATTGGATGCACTCTAAACGAGTTTTGGTGCACTCAAAACATGTTTAGACGAACTCTAAACATGTTTCGATGCACTCTAAATATGTTTCGTTGAACTCTAAACATCTTTGGATGCACTCTAAGTCTGTTTGGATGCACTCTAAATGATGCGGAGCAGTATAGCAATGCGGATCATCTCGTCTTCTCGAGTGGACCCATGACGAGGTCAAAATCAAGGGAACTCCAAGCTGCTCTAAATGGCCTTTTTCTTGATTGTTTGGGCCAAAAACACATGGAAAATCAACTTGGATCAAGTCATATACAAGTCCAGCCCATTTTCAACATGATTTCAAGTGTGGAGAGCCCAAAATGAAGGCCCAAATGTTGCAGCCCAAGTCCATGACGAAAATCACTAAGGAATCTGCAAGTTCAAGTTTTCATGATGATTCCAAGGCATTCAAAGTCAAGTCCACCACATTTATGGCTTTGTTTTCCTATATTCCCAAAATTCTAGGAAGACTACATTTAATTCTAGTCTTCTATGTCTTTTGGATTTCTTTTACTTCTCCTATAAATAGGTGAGCTAATCTCACTTGTAAGAACACATCCTTGATCAATAAACTTGTGAGAGTATTCTCTTTTAGTTCTTTGTGAACTGTTTTGAACTTATCGGATTTCTATCCGTGGCGTTCACCCGACTTATCAAACGGACAGTCATAACCGTTTGTGGCGTCTTCACTATACCAAGGTTGCTAGTCACGGTGTTAGGTCTAGGTCGAGGCAGTCTTTTAGACTTGTGCCAAGGTTGATTCCTACCGGTTGGTTAGAGGTCGCGGTCTCCCCCCGCCTAATTAGAGCAAAGGTCCTCGGTTCCGCATCACTAAACATGTTTGGATGCACTCTAAAAATGTTT
>NW_010968357.1:19224-28758 GCF_000463585.1 Tarenaya hassleriana | reverse complement strand
AAAAAAGGTTGAAAAAAAAGAGAACAGTTTTGGTTTTGCAATTTATAAGCAAAAAGAAAGAAAAAGGGGTTTCGTACGCAGCTTTAATTACTACTCTTTCCAATTGTTTTGTGGTCTTAGTGCATCTTGTTGCATCTTCTTCTTGTCGTCTTCTTTTGGTTTCCTCCTTTGCTAACCTTTCTTCCCAATTGTCCATCTTTTTTGTGTCTTCTTCCATTGTCTTATTATTCCTTGATTTGTCTTGGTGGACCGATACGGAGAAGATTTCTGATTGAGATCCGAATAGTTCGATAAGAACCATATAGAGAATACTGAAGAGGGGAAAAAGGCAAGAGTGTGTGAGATCATCAGAGGGTAAAAGCCAAATATCGAGTGAAACACTTGAGTGTGGTGAGGACATCTTCCTTTTCTTTGTTCTTTCTTCTTTTCTTTCTTCGTACCTCCTTTTGCAGAAACATGGCGGATGAACAAAATCGCAATCTCGACAATCAGCAACATGGAGAAACACCATGAAAGCTTCGAACTTCTCCAACACCTTTTAGGACTCGGCCAATCTCGGATCGCTTGCACCTTTTCTTCATCAACCTGAATTCCTTGTGCCCTCACCACAAAACCTAGAAACACAAGCTTATCCTTGCAAAAAGTACACTTTTCCACGTTAGCAAATAACTTCTCTTGTCTCAAGACATCCAAAACGAGTTTCAAATTATCAACATGCTCATCCAAACTTTTGCTGTAGATAAGAATATCATCAAAGTACACAACCACAAACTTGCCAATGTAAGATCTCAAAACATGATTCATCAATCGCATGAACGTGCTGGGTGCATTAGTCAAGCCAAAAGGCATCACTAACCATTCATATAAACCATGCTTAGTCTTAAAGGCAGTTTTCCATTCATCCCCCTCACGCATTCTGATTTGGTGGTATCCACTCCTGAGATCAATCTTAGAGAATATGCAAGAACCATGCAATTCATCAAGCATATCATCTAAACGCGGAATAGGGTGACGATACTTTACCGTTATGTTATTGATTGTTCGACAATCAACGCACATCCTCCAAGTACCATCTTTCTTCGGCACAAGTAGAACTGGAACAGCACATGGACTCATACTTTCCCGCACATAACCTTTGTCTAGCAGATCTTTGACTTGCTTTTCAAGTTCCTTCGTTTCCTCAGGGTTACTTCTATAGGCCGGTTTGTTTGGAATGCTTGCACCTGGAACAAAGTCAATCTGATGCTCAATGCCACGAATCGGCGGCAATCCTCGGGGAATGTCTTTGGGAAAAACGTCCTTGTACTCCTGCAAAATAGCTTTAAAAACACTTGGCAAAGAGGAAGTAAGATCGTTAAGGTTAGACAAAGCCTCCTTGTACAGAAGTACAATGATTGGCTGTTTTGAAAACAAAGCCTTTTTAACCTCACAAGCTCTCATGAAGAAATTCTTTTGTTTCCTCTCGGGTTTGCTCTCAAAGGTCTGTTTCTGGGTTTTTCTCAAGAACTCTCCATTTTTGTGATCTACCTCATGGTCACTCAAGACGTTGCTGCCATCCTCATGTGTTTTCTCCTGCTTGATATGATCTTCATAAATTTCCTTCGGAGTTAAAGGAACAAGTCTGATTTTGCTTCCCTTAAATTCGAACGAGTATTTGTTGCTGTAGCCATCATGTTGCACACGTCTATCAAACTGCCATGGCCTGCCCAACAACAAATGGCTAGCCTGCATCGGAACTACATCACAGAGGATTTCATCATCATACTTTCCAATGCAAAACGGAACTCTCACTTGCTTGGAGACTTTCACCTCTCCACTATCATTCAACCATTGCAACCGATAGGGTTTAGGATGCTTGGTTGGTTGCAGGTTCAACTTCTCCACCATTGTAGCACTAGCAACATTCGTACAGCTTCCCCCATCAATAATCACACTACATACCTTATTTTGAATAAGGCATCTAGTATAGAAAATGTTCTCCCGCTGCACTACCTCTTCTTCTTTTGCTTTGAGATTGAAAACAAAGCTTTTTTAACCTCACAAGCTCTCATGAAGAAATTCTTTTGTTTCCTCTCGGGTTTGCTCTCAAAGGTCTGTTTCTGGGTTTTTCTCAAGAACTCTCCATTTTTGTGATCTACCTCATGGTCACTCAAGACGTTGCTGCCATCCTCATGTGTTTTCTCCTGCTTGATATGATCTTCATAAATTTCCTTCGGAGTTAAAGGAACAAGTCTGATTTTGCTTCCCTTAAATTCGAACGAGTATTTGTTGCTGTAGCCATCATGTTGCACACGTCTATCAAACTGCCATGGCCTGCCCAACAACAAATGGCTAGCCTGCATCGGAACTACATCACAGAGGATTTCATCATCATACTTTCCAATGCAAAACGGAACTCTCACTTGCTTGGAGACTTTCACCTCTCCACTATCATTCAACCATTGCAACCTATAGGGTTTAGGATGCTTGGTTGGTTGCAGGTTCAACTTCTCCACCATTGTAGCACTAGCAACATTCATACAGCTTCCCCCATCAATAATCACACTACATACCTTATTTTGAATAAGGCATCTAGTATAGAAAATGTTCTCCCGCTGCACTACCTCTTCTTCTTTTGCTTTGAGATTTAGAATTCTCCTTATCACCAATGCCTCTCCTTTGGCAGGTAGTTGCTCCTCAAAATCATCCTCCAATGATGGCATAGATTCGGCGTCACTTTCTCCCTCTGTTTCTATCTCACCATCATCACGCAACACCATAACTCTTCTATTGGGACATTCGTTAGCAAAATGGCCCCTGCCCAAGCATTTATAGCATTTAACATCTCGATTGCGTGCAGTAGAAGATTCAGGTTTACCTCGATTCCCTTGGTTTGATGTGGTTGGCTTTGTTTCTTGTTTTGATCCAGGGGCATACTTTTCCTCCTTAACAAAGCTCGATCTCATGCTAGATGATCCTTTGCTATAAGTTGGACGTGAATTTGCTCTCCTCTTGAGCTGTCGCTCACATTTGATAGCCAAATGCAACAGTTCTTCAACTTCGACATAATGTTGTAATTCCACTCTATATGGTCCAGCTCCTCTAGGCATCAACTTTGATTTTCGCTCTTTTGGGAATCTTTCCTTGCGCATATGAATCCAAACCCAATCTCCAGGTTCAAAAATCACTTCCTTTAAGGAAGACCAATTGCGTACTTCAGCGAGAAACTAAGTGGAGCAACTTTGAGCTACCCAACTTATGACAAGGAGCTTTATGCGTTGGTTCGCGCTTTGCAAACATGGCAACATTACTTGTGGCCGAAGGAATTCGTAGTTCACACTGATCATGAATCTTTGAAGCATCTGAAAGGGCAACACAAGTTGAACAAACGACATGCAAAGTGGGTAGAGTTCATTGAGACATTTCCATATGTCATTCGGTATAAGCAAGGTAAGGAAAATGTCGTTGCCGATGCATTGTCAAGGAGGTACGTTCTGATTTCTACTCTTGATGCTAAGATGCTAGGGTTTGAACACATCAAAGAACTTTACGCTAATGATCATGACTTCAGAGATGTGTATGAATCTTGCGTGTTATCTGCTAGTGGAAAGTTCTTTCGGCATGAAGATTATTTGTTTCGAGAAAATAAACTTTGTGTGCCTAACTGTTCCATGAGAGAATTGCTTGTTAGGGAAGCTCACGGTGGTGGGTTAATGGGACATTTCGGGATCACCAAGACATTGTCAATTTTGCAGGAGCATTTCTTTTGGCCTCACATGAAACAGGATGTGGAAAAGATCTGTGGTGGATGCATTACATGCAAAAAAGCTAAGTCTCGTCTTCAACCGCATGGTATGTATACTCCTTTGCCCATTCCTAGTGAGCCTTGGACTGATATATCCATGGATTTTGTTCTTAGTTTACCTAGGACAAAGACTGGTAGAGATTCGATTTTTGTGGTTGTGGATAGATTTTCAAAAATGGCGCACTTCATTCCATGTCACAAAACTGATGATGCACACAATATTGCTTCTTTGTTCTTTCGAGAAGTAGTTCGACTGCATGGCATGCCTAGGACCATTGTTTCTGATCGTGATGTCAAATTTCTGAGTTATTTTTGGAAAACGTTATGGTCAAAACTTGGGACTAAATTGTTGTTCTCTACAACTTGCCATCCACAAACAGATGGGCAAACTGAAGTTGTGAATCGTGTCCTATCATCACTTTTGCGTTCCATTGTGAAAAAGAATCTTAAAACTTGGGAAGAATGCAAACCTCATGTTGAATTTGCTTACAATCGATCGACTCATTCCGCTACTCACTTTTCGCCTTTTGAAATTGTTTATGGTTTTAATCCTTTGACTCCATTGGATTTGACTCCTTTGCCATGTTCTGAGCATGCTAACCTTGATGGAAAAAGAAAGGCTAAGTTTGTTAAGCAGATTCATGAGGCCGCCAAGCTGAATATTGAGAAAAGGACGGAGCAATACGCAAGGCATGCCAACAAAGGACGAAAGGAAGTGATTTTTGAACCTGGAGATTGGGTTTGGATTCATATGCGCAAGGAAAGATTCCCAAAAGAGCGAAAATCAAAGTTGATGCCTAGAGGAGCTGGACCATTTCAAGTTTTGGAGAGAATCAACAACAACGCCTACAAGATCGACCTTCCGAGTGAGTATAACATTAGTTCAACATTCAATGTTAGTGACTTGACTCGTTTCCATGCAGATACAGAAGCAGATTTGAGGGAAAATCCTTTTCAAGTGGAGGGGAATGATGCGGAGCAGGATAGCAATGCGGATCATCTCGTCTTCTCGAGTGGACCCATGACGAGGTCAAAATCAAGGGAACTCCAAGCTGCTCTAAATGGCCTTTTTCTTGATTGTTTGGGCCAAAAACACATGGGAAATCAACTTGGATCAAGTCATATACAAGTCCAGCCCATTTTCAACATGATTTCAAGTGTGGAGAGCCCAAAATGAAGGCCCAAATGTTGCAGCCCAAGTCCATGACGAAAATCACTAAGGAATCTGCAAGTTCAAGTCTTCTTTGTCACAGCGTAAATACATTCTTGACTTACTAAAAGAAACAGGTAAACTCGGAGCTAAACCGGTGCGCACGCCTATAGAAGAGAACTTCAAGGATCAACGCGAGGGGGAATCATTCCAAGACTTGGAACAATATCGTCGCGTTGTAGGTAAGCTAATCTACCTTACAATTACACGTCCTGATATAAGCTTTGCTGTTCATCAGGTTAGTCAATGGATGCACTCTCCAACTACGACGCATTGGCAAATGGTGGACCGCATACTCAAATACCTAAAGGGAACACCAAACAAAGGCATATGGATGGAAAACAACAAGCATACCGAGCTCGTGGCCTATTGTGATGCTGATTGGGCTGGAGATAGGATGGATCGAAAATCAACAACGGGATACTGCACCTTTGTTGGAGGAAACTTGGTTACATGGAAGAGCAAAAAACAAACGGTGGTGGCAAGATCAAGCGCAGAAGCGGAGTACAGAGCTATGGCGAACACAACAAGCGAAATAGTGTGGCTCCAACAGCTATTAAAGGATCTTGGAGTCAAGACAGAAAATCCGACACCCTTACATTGTGACAATCAGGCGGCGTTACACATAGCAGCAAACTCAGTTTTTCATGAACGGACGAAGCATATTGAGGTGGACTGTCATTTCATTCGAGAGAAGATCACACAAGGATTTATAGCAACAAAGTACACACGAAGCCAAGATCAGTTAGCAGATATACTTACGAAGGCTACCAGCTCTTTTGTTCTTAACAGGATCCTCTCCAAGATTGGCCTCATAGAATTCCACCGACCAATCTTGAGGGGGAATGTTGAAAGACAAGAGAACGACGAATGTGTTACGGGTGATGTTGAAATACATGATACAGTTGGAACGAAGACTAATTGTGAAGATTTGGAGGATAACTTCACCAAGAAGAAACCAAATCTGATCACTTGTGTTACAAGCAAAGAGGAGCACGAAAATACCTATTGAAGATGCTGCATTCCTTCTCCCAAACAAACGGTGGTGGCAAGATCAAGCGCAGAAGCGGAGTACAGAGCTATGGCGAACACAACAAGCGAAATAGTGTGGCTCCAACAGCTATTAAAGGATCTTGGAGTCAAGACAGAAAATCCGACACCCTTACATTGTGACAATCAGGCGGCGTTACACATAGCAGCAAACTCAGTTTTTCATGAACGGACGAAGCATATTGAGGTGGACTGTCATTTCATTCGAGAGAAGATCACACAAGGATTTATAGCAACAAAGTACACACGAAGCCAAGATCAGTTAGCAGATATACTTACGAAGGCTACCAGCTCTTTTGTTCTTAACAGGATCCTCTCCAAGATTGGCCTCATAGAATTCCACCGACCAATCTTGAGGGGGAATGTTGAAAGACAAGAGAACGACGAATGTGTTACGGGTGATGTTGAAATACATGATACAGTTGGAACGAAGACTAATTGTGAAGATTTGGAGGATAACTTCACCAAGAAGAAACCAAATCTGATCACTTGTGTTACAAGCAAAGAGGAGCACGAAAATACCTATTGAAGATGCTGCATTCCTTCTCCCCATGCTCTAATAAATGGGATTGCAACAGCTCTTTGCTAATATCTAGACCATACTTTATGCTCCATGCTTAGTTGCCTTTTTACTTTATTGTCTCCCCTACACCTAGCTCTTTTTCTCCTAGATGTTACTTTGTTGTCTCCCCAACAGCTAGTTTTTCTCCTATTTATATCTGATGTACATCTCATTCAAATTAACAAGTTGAATACAAAAGAACTTCTCTCCATTCATCTATTTTCGTCACTCTATATTCAACCATTCTTTCTCCCATCTTTCTTTCATTGTTAAGCACCAAATTTGCAGAAAATCTTTATGGTATCAGAGCATTAAGGTCCAAGACCCCTCTGTTCCAAATATATTTCTATTCCGCTGCATAAACCAAAGCAAATTCCTTCTTATCTTTCTTTGATAGAAAGAGGAGTCTGCTAGTGTTCTCAACCCATTTCCTACCCTTTTGTTTTACATTTTTCAATTGAAAAGCCTATGGATACTCAATCAAAACTCATTCCTATCACCCTCAATGGTGAAAACTACTTCTACTGGACAAAAGCTGCAACAACAGCTCTCAACAGCAAAGGATTGTGGGAGCATGTTTCAACCGAAAAACGGTTCTTTCCCCCACAAGAAGTGGCATTTGAAGGAGAGACACCGGAACAAGCACAACAACGAATGCAAAGGAATCAACAAAGTGTGCTCGATTTTAACAAATGGAAACAGGAGGATAGTCAAGCCTTGGTTATACTTCAAGGCTCCCTGGAACCTTATCTTCTGCAGTCTTTCATTTCCCATGACACAACAAAATCGCTTTGGGAATCCCTGCAGAATGTTTACGGTAACCTTTCCAATGTTAGTCGAATTTTTGAGTTAAAAAAGAAACTTTTTCACCTACAGCAGAATGATCAGCCATTCAACAAGATTCAAGGCGAATTTTCTGCTTTATGGGCTGAACTTGAAGAAATTAGGCCAACTTCTATCGATCCACAAATCGTTATGGAAAGAGCTCAAGAAGACAAGGTGTTCTCCATTCTTACCACTCTTAATGCATCATTTAATGATCTGATTTATTATGTACTTCGACAACCTAAGCTTCCAACATTTGAAGAGGTATGTATGATGATTAAGAGGGAAGAGGGAGGTCGAAATTTATTCACCGGTCCTCATGAGCTTGCACATTACACTACAAAACCTACTGCAAATAACTATGCTCCAAGGGACAGAAAATCCTTTTATTGTGAGCATTGCAAACGTCAAGGGCACACCAAAGACCGCTGTTGGGTGGTTAATCCTCATCTAAAACCATCAAGGTATAAAGACGCTCCTCGTCGCGGTTCTGCAATGACCGCCGGTCATGATACCACTTCAAACGATGGAACCATCAGCCTCACAACTGATGAGATGAGAGGCCTTAAACAACTTCTTCAATCTCTCAACAAAGAGACTGGTAATCTTTCTATACTATCCTCTATTGTTATTGACTCGGGTGCAACAACCCATATGTTTTGTGATGCCAAATGGTTTGAGAGTATAACACCAAGTATTGGAGTGGTATCAGTTGCAAATGGTAAGAATGTTCCTGTCAAAGGTTTTGGTAAAATTCGACTTTTTAATCGTGATATCACAGCCTTATATATACCGGATTTTCATGCTAACCTTCTGTCCATTGCTAAATTTGTTGAAGAGAATCCTTGTCGTGTTATTTTCGATACTAATGGTGTCTCATTTCAGGATATTAACTCAGACCATGTGTTTGGAAATGGCACAAGGACGGGCAATCTCTTTTACATCGCAGAATCTCATTCTAGTTTTTTCTCCGTTTCACCTAGTGTGTGGCATGCTCGCTTTGGACATCCACACTCTAAAGTTTTACATTTACTTGTTCCCAACGTTAAGTCATTTGAACACATTTGTGAAGCTTGTACTTTAGGGAAACATTGTCGAACGGTTTTTCCGATTTCCTCTACTATCTATGAGCATGCTTTTGATTTAGTTCATTCGGATGTATGGACTGCTCCTTGCTTTTCTCGTGATAATTTCAAATACTTTGTGACTTTTATTGATGAAAAAACCAAGTATACATGGATAACACTTTTAAAACAGAAAAGTGATGTGTTTGGTGCATTGAAAAACTATCTTGCTTATGTAGCTAATCAATTTGGTGTTAAGATAAAATGTTTGAGAACAGATAATGGAGGTGAATACATGAGTTGTAAATTTAGGGAATACCTACTTCAAGAAGGCATTATACATCAAAGATCTTGCTCATATACCCCACAACAAAATGGTGTTGCCGAAAGGAAAAACCGTCATTTGATGGAAGTGTCAAGAACTCTCCTATTTCATCGCCAAGTTCCCAAAACATATTGGAGTGATGCAGTGAAAATGGCCTGCTATCTAATCAATCGCTTACCAACTCAAGTGCTCAACGACAAATCACCATATGAGGTACTCTGTAATCGTCGTGATTCTTTTGATCACTTACGTGTTTTTGGTTGTGTATGCTTTGCTCGTATAGATGAAGGGCAACGCACCAAACTTGATCCTAGGAGTATCCGGTGCATCTTTCTCGGATATCCAGCTAACCAAAAAGGATACACATGTTTTCACCCTCCAACCAATCGAATATATACATGTCGGGATGTCAAGTTTCATGAGGAGCTCAGCTATTTCGGGGACAAGAATTGGCAAGATTTGGAAAACCTTACAGACCGTGGGAAGGACCACAATGCTCCTCTTATGCACCTACTCACAACCATTCGTCATCTTGGAGCACAATCAGACCGCGAGACATCACAACCTTCACCAAAATATCTCCACGCCGTCGGTATCCCTAACGCTCCTCTTGAATCTCTAAACCAACCCTTGCTTACTAACAATATAGGGGGTGTCCCAATCAATGGTGAGCATGCACTTGGAGATTTGGGTGAGGGGGAACAACACAATAAC
>NW_010968357.1:16062-16380 GCF_000463585.1 Tarenaya hassleriana | reverse complement strand
ACGCACTCTAAAAATATTTGGATGCACTCTAAACGTGTTTTGGTGCATTCAAAACATGTTTAGACGAACTCGAAACATGTTTCGATGCACTCTAAATATGTTTCGACGAACTCTAAACATCTTTGGATGCACTCTAAGTCTGTTTGGACGCACTCTAAATATGTTTCGACGTACTCTAAACATGTTTTGACGCACGATAAAAAAGTTTCGATGCACTCTAAACATGTTTGGATGCACTCTAAGTATGTTTTGACGCACTCTAAACATGTTTGGATGCACTCTAAATGAGTTTGGATGCACTCTAAACGTGTTTTGGTG